>NC_061116.1:92299702-92390243 GCF_002878395.1 Capsicum annuum | reverse complement strand
GTCGTTTGACCAGTGCGTAGTTCCTATGTTACTCTCTTAATTACGACTAGAGGTCACGAGTTATAAAGAGTAATTTTAAGTCATGGTTTCCAAATTATAGGGTGAGCAGTGTGTACCCTAAATGCTTCTATCTTAGTTATGACTAGGACCCTACGAGTCATCGGGTTTCTCAATGAGTTGTATAGTATGAGTCGTAGGGTCACTAGAGAGGGGTCTCTCAGTTACTATTAAGACTATGACTCCTGGTGGAAACTCATAGTGAGTCCTTATGATTTGTATAGTGACCCGTAGTCATTGGCAATAATTTTTCATCCTTTAATGAAGGGAACATTGAACATTTCACTCTTTAACCACTAAGAGACCACACACATATAACCCTTTGGGGATACTATTTCAATCATTTATCAATAATAAACACTCTCTTTACTCTCTCATCCCAAAAGGAAAAAAACTAGGGTTTCTTAAAGTGGTCATCTAAGGGTTCAAGGGTTGATTTGTTCTCCATAATTGGGAACCTTTCAGGCATGTGACTCTATCCTAAAACTTGATTTACTTAAATTATGTATTTAAATGGTTATTTTGGTAGAATTTAATATAAGTTTTGATATGGGTTGATGATTTTATGCATTGATGATTCTTAAATATTCTTTCATTGATTATTATGAATTGTTCATTCTTTGGACTAATGTGGTGCATGGGTGTTGGAATTGGAATAGGGGTCGAGGAATTCCCTCAATTTGATGATTTTGTCATTGAAATTTATTTGGAAATTTTGTTCCCTCTGACCCACTTGTGTCCTTGGTTTTTAAATATGATTTTAGATGATATTTGATATTACATACCCACACTATTACGTTTCATAAATGGTTAAAAGGTTAACCATGGAGTTGGATGGCCTTGTCAGTCATGTTTTGACTGAAATTGAAACCTCTGGGTTGATGCATTCCCATGAGTTGATTTAATAAATGAAAATGGGTCGAGAGATTCTCAAAACTTGATTTAATGAACAAAAAAGGTCATGTCATTCCTCCAAGATAATGAAATATAATTAAAATAATGTGAGTGTAAGCTTGCAAAAGTATGGGCATGATGATACATGTTGCGTACCATAATGTGTAATTCCATGGTTAAATTAATAGGTTAAGCTAAACTTATTTTAAATTAGTATTAATGTGTGTTATGTAGCTAATCCATGATGGTGTGTATCTTAAAGGACTAGTACTGGAAACTCACATTTTACGATGTGAGTGTTATTGTAGACTGTGTGCTTCTGACACACTTATTATATATTTTTATACTGGATTGACCTGGGGTAGGGGAATTCCCTGGTATTCCTTGAATCCTCCAGTTCATGTGGAAAATATGCACTGGGGTTATTTCAGTAGAGGGAGCATAACCCATACATCTCGTGGGTGCCTGTTTTGAGCTACATAGTCCAGGCTAATGTTTTACTTCATGCTAATCCCCATCCCCTACCACATCATGCTTATATATATATGTATGTACATTTTGTGCATATGGATTTTACTATGGTTTTTACTAGTCATTATTTTATTCTTTATCTCAATTACATTCTAGTACTCAACCCGCTAACCGTCTCAAAACACTATATCACAACATGATGGAGGAAACAAAGACACTTATACTTTTCCTGTACACTGTTAGGATTTTTAGGTTTTCAATTGTCAGCTTTGAAGTAATATTCCTCCATATTTTTGAAGAGGTATCATTTTTAAGTATTAATTCATTTATGTCTTACACCCATTTTATTGGTTTTGGTCATGGCTATTGTCAGTGGCATGTCCCAACATAGATTCGTTTTTGTTCTATTAGAGGCTATGTGGATACTGTGGATTTTGATGGTTACTTACATTCTTAGAATTCTTGAGTTTTGATTATTCTATCTATTTATATGTTTAGAATATAGCCACTATTATAGTATTGTGTGTTGTTTGACTAGGCAAAGGGGTGGTGTATAGTCCACGACAAACTTGAGATACTTATTATGGCCATGACCTCTTTGGGTCATGATAAAGTTGGTATAAGAGACTAGTTTCATGGTATATTAGGTATATACAAAGTCATGCCAAGTAGAGTCTCTTTTATGGGTATGTAGCATGCCATACTTATAAGAGAGAGGCTATGAGAAATTTAAGAATGTTTCCCTCTCTTGTTTTTCTATTTTGGGCTATGGGGTTTAAGGCTTTGATTCTTCTCTAATTCTTTTTTATTCACTTTTCAATTCATGCCTCCTAAAAGATATGATTCTATGGAAACTTCTCTGCCCTACCTGAGGACAGCAAGGATGAAACTCATCCTATTCATGGAGTTCTAACCTGATCAAAGTTCCCAACTCCTGATTGTACTGCCCTTCGGGGAGTTCTATTAGTTCCTACGAGTCCTACTCGGGTGCCTCGGGATGAAGATGTTTATGGTTGGCCATAAATCTGTGTTATCAACCTATAATTGGAGGTTACAAACTGTAATTGAGTTTAGATCCCTTATCATCCTCTACAGAGTGGATAAGGGTAAGGAGTAATAGTTAATAATGACTTGATGAAGATGAAGATTTTTAGCTCAGTTTCTTTATCCTCTTACTCCCTTATACCCTATCAACAACTTATTGACTTCAACCCTAAAAATAAACAAAACTAATATTGAAACTAACTCATTTTGTCATTGCCGACTTGATTTTTTTACCTATTTTTAGGGTAAATGATACAAAAATTGTCGACTTCTCAACACCACAACTTAAACCTTTGCTCATCCTCAAATAAATCAATGCACACGCAACATAATCAACATTGTCTATAAATGGTACTATTAGGAAGGTTAGAGTTATTATTCTTTATGAAAACAACTTTTCCCTCATTATTTTTAAAACATTGAAATAAATATCACCTATGAAAGACTCAATTCATGAAACACAAGCCTCAAATGTTGACTAGCTATTGCCAAACTAAGCACATGAGTATAGACTTTTATTAAGGTTATATGAATATGCTCAAGAAATTCCATCAAGAATACTTACAACAAAAAGATACCTTTTCTCGCGATAGGATATAATTTTAAACAAGGGATTACCGTGATTGACTCCTACTCTAAAAGATAATCATGAAAATTAGTATTGTATCATACGCTTGATCATATGCTCCACATCAACACACACAGGTATGCTATGTTGGAGATTACTAAGGTATTACTTTACCTTATATCATAGGAAATGAGTAAGGTCGGATTAATTAAAATTATAGTGATTCTAACATTTCAAAGCATCACATAAGATCTCAACTAAATTTCTCTCCCAAAGCTTACTTCTTATTGCATACCATGGACCATTTATCAAAAATTCTCATGCCATCTTTCTCCCCATATCATTTTAAAAGATAGACTTCTTTAAATATTTATACGCTAAGTTCAAAATTGCAAGTCTTTTTTTCTTCTTTTTTATTCTATTTTTTTTAGAAGGTGCACTAGTATGACTAGAAGACAAACTGAATGGTCCCTAAGGTTACGAACTTTAAATTACAAATATCTCCTGATAGCTGCTCCTCCCCCAATATAGGATTTTGACTTAAGTTAGTTTACAACCTCACATAGATACTCCAAGATGTGTTTGGCTCAAAAGAGGTAATTGTAAAAGACGGGTTATGACTTGTAATAAGGTTATTCAAAAAATAGATTTCAAGCATAAAATAGGGCAAAAATTGGTTACTCAACTCATAAAAGGGATATTTATTTGGTCAATTTAAAAGCCCACTCATAATTAAAAGCCTAATATAATGTTTTCCAACATCACACACCTTTAAATAGTGATATAGAAATGATGACAGTTCTAGATAGACTCATTAAATAAGATCAAGTCAAAGCCTCATGACATGTAGTCTAGCGCTATCTTTTATCAATACAAAAAATAACTATGGTAAAAGAATAAATATTATTCATCATAGGTGTTAGGGTCAATTATTTAGTATGAGAATGGATTAGATATGAATAAAGGTCACACAATACCCCTACCATAAAGTTATGTTTGAAGTATCCTTCTTAGTTGATTTTCAATCTAAACTAGGGTCAACTTCAAATAGTCATTCCCTCAAAAATATAAACATTTAAAGGGATCAGTACTATCAAATTAAATATATTTGAGTCTTCTTTTATATTCCATCTATCGTTTATTAATCTTCTTCTTGAATAAAAAAATATAACAATTTTACTAAAGACTATTCATGTTAAAAAAGATAAAGCTGCTACAGTGAGACTTGATGTTACTATAGTAGAATGATAGAGTACAAAAGCCTATTTTGGCCGAATTTTAGTTCATAAGCTCCAATATTTAATTCCTAAGTACTTGAGGGCAATTTACTCATGGTTGGGGTGAAAATCCTTCGTTAAAGTAAGATTTTTATTCCATTTTAACATCAACTAATCTATTCTACTAGAATTATTTTAATAAGGAGTTACGGTGAATTCTTGTGGTTTAGAACCTTAGGTTCATAAAATTGTGGGGAAAACCTATGAGCTGTGTATTTTCAGCTATAATTGATTATATGTTGTAATTAACTCTTCGTAGTATAAAATTACAGTTCAACAACATGAATAATGATGGTTGGAGATGTTGAGTTCAACATAGATGGACTCTTTATATTTAAAACTCCGCTAATAGAGTTGGTTAAATTTTATAGATCTAATTAGTGATTGAAATAACCGTTGGGTAATTTAGTAGACCTTGAATAAGGGAGAAATTAGTGGGTTGTTGAAAAGTAGTTGATTAATTACTGTTAATGTTTCTAATTTATTCGATGGTTTAACATTCAAAAAATTTTAATAAAAGAAGGATCATTCATGGTATAACATACTTGTCACAATATCTTGGCACTCGGGTAGGTTAGATTTAATATGTATTAAATGAGGATTATATCATGACTATAATAAGTTTGGTGTGGGATGTCATGCTTAGGCCTTTGGGCAAGGTGAATGGCTAGTAATAATGCAAAAGTGAGCAAAAATTGAATCTAATTTAGTTAATTATTGTTTTAAGCAAATTGATGATCATTTTTTGAACTATTTGTTAATTGTGATAATTTGTGAGAATAAATTTAATATAGTGTGTCTGATTATGGGACTATGGGTTTTGAGAACTATTAACTAGTAATTATGATATTTTTCATCGAAGGTGTTATGGTAAACTAATTAAGTTGATGTAGAAACGATAGTGAATATGGAATGTTTCGTTGAATTGGTGGGTTGTAATTAAAATTGTGCAATTGGGTAATGACATAGTTTATGCTAAAGATTTGTCATCATTTTATGTAATTGAGAATCAAATTAAGGCTAATTGACTATAATTGGGCATATTTAACTAAATAGTTGGTCATTGATTGCACTTCATGCTAGTAAATAGGAGTACATGATTTTTCTTCATAAGATATTGAAGCTTCTAAATGATTATAACCAACATTGATGAATAATGAAATCTTGGTGTTTCTCTATAAGGACTGTATTATGGTGCAAGCCCAGGTATTTGTAACTTACTAGATTATTGCACACGAACTATTAGGTGATGGTTAAACGTAGTTGAAATACTATCTTGGTTTATGTATGAATATTAACTATTTATTTGTTCACATCTTACAATGCATGCCCAAAGAAAGTAAATTGTGAAAAGATATTCTAAGTGTTAATCACATATAATAAGGTTATAACAAAGGCTTGTGAATTGTGCTAGTATGATTGTTTATTGTCATTGTGGTTGTGATTATTGTTATATCTGTGTTGTTTATGGGATGTATTATATTGAGATGATTTTGTGTATTAAATATGGATCATTTATTGGCTTTGGTACCACGCCAGTACAGTACATGGATGGAGCTCGTCCCTTACAGATAATGGTTAATGGGCGACTATAAGACCCTTATAATATATGTACAAGAATTGATGAGTCTAACGGTCCTTTGAGTGGATTAGGCTTATTTAATTATTTGTAATCATTTTCTTGAGTTAACTAAGTTTATTTATTGATTTATTTATAATTTATTCCTTGAGTGGATCAGATTTATTTTTTAATTTATCTATATCTTATTCCTTGGGTGGACCAAGATTATTTCTTGATTTAATTAATAGTTGTTTCATTAACTGGACTAGGATTGTTTGTTGATTTAATGATGCTTGAGATTATTATGTGGTTCAGTAGGTAATAATGATATGCGGCGTTCCTTGTGTGAACCAATAATGATATAATTACATTAGGTTCCTCGAGTAAACTATTTAATTGATATTCCAACTTGCTATTTGAACTTTACTTTCTAGTGTTAACTAATTTACTTTTCTTATAATTATCCTTGCTATATGAGAATTTTAATTTTTGTATGTGGGAAGACTTCATAAAGTAAAGAACAACAAGATTTTGTTGTGAAATAGCCTTACATGTTCACCTATGGTTGGGTGTATATTTATCTAAGTGGTACCATTATTATTAACTATTTGGATTATATGTCATGAGTGTTTTCTATAATAAAGTAATTGGAGATCATATTAATGTTTTTATGAGTAAAGGTTAACGTAATATTGGACCATTAATCATTGTAATCCTATATAAGTTTTGAAGTTGTGTTCACTCATATTTAGCCAAGGGTAAAGATCTAACCACAGGTGTAATTGAGTGGAAAATAGAAGTTACATTAAGTTATGACATAAACTATAGACTAAGGAAGCCAAATTGCCACATTATATGTTCATAATTTTTATTGAGTTTCAATATCAAATTATATGTTTCAACGTTGGTTGATCGATGGTTCCTATCAATACATGTTGTATGTACTGTGCTACACTTGCTATACCCTTTTATGGTAGTAGTACGATTGTGCAATTAGTTGATGTTTCTCAGTTCATATTGATAGTGATCTCCATCAGCTTTTTATTATTCCATTCGTATGGCGGAAGTTGTCTCCTTTTTATTTTCATTTTCTAATTAGAAGCGTTTATATATGTCCTAGACTACATCCTCATGGAAAGTGTTCTCATTTATGATTTTATTGTAAAACATTATTAAATTTATCAAATTTTGAGATCCTTAATGAAAATACTTAAACTTTGCACATATTATAAAATGAGTGGTAAGGGTTCTCTTACCTAGATAGATTAAAGTAGGTATCGTTATAATCCAATTTGTTGGGTCATGAAAATTGGTATTAGAGTCTAGGTTTCCAAGTACAAAAGCAAATCTCAAATGGAATCCTACTTATTGGTTTATTGGAATCTACATTAAATCATAGGAAGCTATGAGGCATTTTATGAATTGTTTCCCCTTGTTGTTTCTCTTCGTGCTACCTCAGTTGTTGTCTATGTTTGTGTGATCCCAACCGATATCTAGCTGATTCAAATTGGTATCTCTAAAACCACAATTGGAATCTAGCTAATTCCTATTTGTCTCTTGATATGTTTGCAATTAGAATCTACTTGATTCAAATTGGTATCCTTTTATGAGAGTTATGAATAAGCATTTTCCTGTGAATTATGATGAAATTATTTGGTTGAAACATTATTTGGTGAGTTCTAAGATACGATTATAAATGTTGCTTGACTTGATGGTGGTAACTAGTATGGTTAATAAAAGTGTTACTTGAATTTCCTATTTAAATAGATTTTTTTTAGTTTTCTAATAACTTAAGGGTTTAATTAAAGGGTAAAATGTTCATTGATGCCAAGATTATACTTTAAATGAATAAAAGGGTGGATACAATAGCCATTGGTATCAATGTTGAATGATATGGCTGATAAGATATGACATGTTCTCAAGTTAAAGTTATGATGTAGGTATTACTATCTATTTGAGGTGATATATATATTCAAACATCAAACTTTATTTGAATTGGTGATTTTTGTTGTTGTTAATTATATCCATGAGTAATCTAGTCTATTGGTATAATTGTAAGAAATAATATCTATTGGTGACTATTTAAAGAATAACTCAGGAAAGGTGGAACTTATTATCATTAGAGATGAACTATTGACTTGGTTTATTATTGTTAGTTGTGTGCTTGACTTGAAGAATTGTGGTTGCCTATTGGTAAAACTAGTCACTCATGTGTTGATTTATAAGATGACTTATAATTGACTGATTATGATTTGGCATTGCTTGTATGCTTATTGCATGGAAATATATTCATTCATAGTATCCGTCGAATATGGTGTAATTAGAAGACTAAGGCTTCTTAGATAAGTAATAGTGATTATGATTAATGAACCATAGTTATAGGGTCGAGTAAGGAAATAAGTTATTGGATCTGCATATACATAGTCATATCCCTCTCATTGTTGTTGCACTATAATAATTGGTTACAATTGTTTCTTGAGTAATTAAGCTATGTTGAGTTAGTTATTTGATTAGTCATAAGCTATTTGAGTCAGTAATTTGATTATCAATAAGATAGTTCTGAGGTTAAATGAGTAAAGTTGTCCCTAGGGTGATAACTAATGAGTTGGTTTGTTTCTAAGAAATTGATTGTTGAGGTTCAAATAGACTAATGTGAGTCATTGTGAAGAATTTATTTATTAATGAAACCCATAATGATATATTGTTTGGTGTGTCAGATGATCTATAATTACTCATTGATCATGGACGTGTGGAAAAAGTCATAAAATAGAATTACTGGGAGGAAACCATAGTGTAGTGTTTGGTAATGTTGTGTTCCTTATTTGCAATGGTTAGAGTGTAAATGCCTGAGTAGAGTTTCCCATAGGTTGAGAGTTAATAATATCCTAGGTTAGTGTGGGTTCCAATAAAAATTTGATGTTGTATTGTTTAGAGATATTTGGTGTCTCAAGATTTAGTGTTTTATGAAATTAACATTATATCATGATATGTGAGGATCATAAAATCCCTTAAAAAATTTTGAAATAAAATTGGATTTGTATAACATCGAATATAGCAATTAACATAAAAACATTAGTCATAGATGTTGAAATCTGAATATTGTGTTATAAAAATGGCAAAATTAGAAAAACTATAAAGTTTTTCCATTGTCTACCCAGCTATACTTGGAGGGAGGGTACTACTGCGGGGCCACTATAGCAGAAATTTACCCTCTATAACAAGATTTAATAACAGTCAGTGGCACTATAATTGGCAGATCCTGCTGTAGCAAAGCTGCTTTAGTAGGAATTGGACAGCTATATCCGGCTCCACACAATAAATTCTCTATTTTCTCTAAGTTCAGATGTTATCTAATCATGAACTCTTAAGGTTTCATTCTTATACCGCTCTAAAAAAGGATAACTAATTTATGTATGGATAAATGATTTGTTTTCAATCTTTTTGCCTTGAAAAGACTCGGAAGAGACAACAAATATAGAATGTGGTTTAGTTAATAAACAATAGGGAGTGAGTAAGGTGAAATATGACAAAATGCAAAAGTTACCAATTCGGTCTAGGTGGTATCTTCAGAAATTATAGAGGAGAATGGGTATTAGGCTTCCATGGTAATTTAAGTGCTATGGACATTCTTAAAGGAGAAACCCACACCTTGTTACTAGGACTCCACTTAGCCCACCAGAACAACCTCTTTATATTGGAAATTGGGATAGATTCTCAACAACTAGTCTAGCTACTTATCCAAATAAAGATTCTAACTCTACTTTGATATATGATTGCAGGTACCTCCTAGGCATATTGGATAGTCCCCTACTGCACCACTTCTTCAAAGAGCAGAATCAATTGGCTGATGGATTAGCTAGATTTCCTAGGACAACCTCTACTGCTACGTTGTTTAGGACTCCACCACAGTAATTTCATGACATTTTGTATGCAGATATGAATAGAGTATTATCAGCTAGGCGGATTAAAACAATGTCTGTTCACCCAAGTGTGTATTATATTAGTTCAATGCAAGATGTAAATAGCGGTTCAGCTACTGCGGTTGTGACTGTATCACAACAAGGCTTGTAAATGTTTTTGTGTTATAAATAAAACCTCGCTTGTTCACCCAAAAAAGAGAAACTCTAAAAGTGATGTCTTTCAAATTCTGACCTCTTAATTCTCTTCACCTAATATCCATTCGAGGATGAATAAGATGTAAATTTGTATCTAATATATCGAGTAAGCCTAAAAATCTCTTTCTTTGTCATGACTCGATCCAGGGCCTAGTCATGAAGAATATCTCAAGTTCATTATGGACCAGAGACCGCCCCTTTTCCTAGTCAAATAAATCATAATACACAAATAGTGGATGAATTACGAACATATAACAAGATAGAATAATCAAAACTTAAGAATTCTAAGAATGTTAACAACCATCCCAATCCACAGTATCCACATAGCCTCTAACTGAACCGCAAACCAATCTAATTTAGTACATGCCCTAGACGATGGAGAAGACTAAAACAACATAAATAGGTCTAACAAAAAAAACAAAACAATACTTCAAAATGATAGCTCTTCTGGAGAATGGAATCTCGCCACTCTTTAGTTGATAGCTGATCATATAAAAATGCTAACACTGCAAACAAAGGAATAAATCTCTCCAGTTCTGGTATCTTGAGGGGATACAGTGTCCAAAGATTGTTAGCGGGTCAAGCGACAGCATATAACTCAAAGAAGGGATAAAATAATGCCAAATAAAAATCACAATAAAATTCACATGCACACAATGTATGTACATATATATATAATCATGCTGGTGTAGGGAACAAGTCTTAAAATTAAGTAAAACATTAATGTGGACTATATAGCTCAACAGTCATAAATAGGAACCCATGGACTATATGGGTTCAGATCCCGTAGCTAAAAATGCACTAGTGCATGTTTCCCTCACGAACCAGAAGTAGCAAGGAAGACTAGGGAATGCCAAGACCCAACGTCAATTAGGATACAAATATATAATTAGTATGTTAGAAGAACACGGTTATCCAGACCAACCCTCACATTAGGAAACATGAGTTTCTTGTACAAGTCATTCAAGAGTCCCATCTTCACATCTTAGCTACATACCCCCCGTTAAGCCCAATTTAAAATAAGTCACACAAAACCCATTAATTTAACTATGGAATTACTCATTATGGCACACCACAGGTATCTCTATGCCATATACTTGAAAGCTTCAACTCATGTAATTTTAATTATATTCCATTGTCTTGGGGGAATGCCATGACCCCCTTTGTTTATTAAATCATGTTTGGGGAATAACTCAACACTTTTTTGATTATCAAATAAACTCGTTGGAATACCTCGAACCCTGAGGTTTCAATTTCAGTCAAAACACGACCAACCAGGCCTTTGAAATCAATGTTTAACCTTTTAATTATTTATTCAATGCAATAGTGTAGGTAAGTAATGTCAACTAATGTGACAAACCGCATTTCAAAACCAAGGACTCAAGTGGGTAGACGGACACAATTTCCAAACTAATTTCAATACAAAAATCATAAAATTGGTGGAATACCTCAACACCCATTCCAATTCCCAAACCTATGCCCTCCGTTAGTCCAAAAACATTAAATTAATAGCATAAAAAATTCATAATAATCATAGAAAGACACTTTTAGAATCAACCACTCCAAAAATCCTCAACCCATAAAAAACCTCAGATTTAATTTCACCTAAATAACTATGCAAATTCATGCTTCAAGTAAAAAAAGTTTAAGGGTAGAGTCACATGTCTTAAAGGTTTACAATTATCTAAACGAAATCAATCCTTGAGTCCTTAGATGACAAAATTTGAGAAACACTGTCTTATTCTTGCCTTCAGGATATTAAGAGATTAAAGAAAGTGTTTATGACTGATAAAGGTTGGAAATAATGGCCCCAAGGTGTTTTATATATGTGGGCTCTAAGTAGGTAAAAAGGAAATGTCCAAAGTGCCCTTTATTAAAAGATGAAAAACTATCACCAGTAACTACAGGTCATTATAAGACTCGTAAGAACTCAATATGACTTGCCACCATGAGTCATAGTTTGGAAAATAGATAAGGGACCCATCTATGATGACCCCACGACTCATATTGAATGACTTGTTAAGAGACCCAGACATGCATATGTTCCTAGTCGTAACTAAGATAGAAGAATTTGGGGTACACACTAGTCACGCTGCGATTTGTAAATTATGACTCATAATTATTCATTATGAATCATGACCTCTAGTTTTAATCATGACAGTAGCAGAGGCACTACACCCTAATTAGACGATGATTTAGATCATTGATGAGTGGTGAACTTACCACTCATTTGCACTAAAAATTTATGGGCACTACTATTACTTGAATGTATGAGTGAGACAAAGTTTTGATTGAATGCACTAATTTACACATTTTGTAGGCTATCATGTGAGAGAAAGAAAGATGTGGATTTGAGATGAAAAGGATAAAAAAGACACAAGATTTAAAGCTGGGAGACCTAGAGCAAAATTTGGTCTCAGTTACTATGATCGCGGTCTAAAGATTGAGATCACAGCCAATTAAGTTTGGTCATCTTCTGCGATCACATTGATCTAAGTGCATTCACGGTAGCCACGATCACAGAGAAGGTTCAAAGATTGTTGATATATTGGAATATGGCGAGGGGCAAATTTTTAATTTGATACAATCGACCCCAAATCCTTAAAAGGTTCAAAACATTTTCTATTTTTGTATTCTAGACTAATGGTAACAATTGACCTTAAAGTATCCGAAACTTAATACGGGAAACAATTGTATTTGAATCTCATACTTTGAATTTAGTAAAATTTAATGATGGATGTTTTGAATGAACCATGTGGTATATTTCTTTATTTTTACATCATGAGTAGTTAAACATCTTTGTCACGGGATTAAATTGTACTAAGCTATAATGTTGTGTAAGTTATGATGTATTGGAGTAGATTTTAGTTCGTTGATGTTGGGTTTCTGTGACATCTCAAATCTGATACCCGAAATGCTACACGGTCTTAGCAATCCCAAAGGACCACAAGCTAAACCATGACTAATATCTATAATTGAGCACCGCATAATATACAGTATAAATATGAAAAAAAAGGCTGAAAGTCCATAAGGTTCAAAAATCTATTAAAACATAACATCTGGAGATATGGTATATCAAATACCAAAACAACTAAAATAACTGTCTGAACATGCTCGTCCGAAAGCCTCTAAATTGTCTGAATAAGGAGTTGATGGGACACGTCCCCAACTAACTCCAACTACTGAAATAAACTATGTACTAAAAGAATGAAATATTCAAATAATAACATCCTCGAATGATGAGGACTCACTGCTAGATTGACTGTTGAAACTAGAATGCTACTGATGCTCTAGAGATCGTGCTTCTAAACCTATGGTATAAAACACCATAGTGTAAAATAAAAGTATGCATCAGTACGTGAGAATGTACAAGTACGCAAGTAAGGTAAGCTAAATGCTAAGGTTCATATGCATGAACTATAACTGATTGACATGGACACAGACATGACTACGTGAGGATACATACACGGATACGTGACCTATAACTAAATTCATGATAATACTGAATTTGAATATTGATAACATAAATTTCATATAACTAATATACTGTTAACTGAGTGACTGTGTCTGACAATTCTAATTCTAAAGAACTATCCGAGTTCTTTTACTGAGACTAAGACTAAGACTGTGGGTAGTAGTCATCTAACCGATATGTCCTTTTTTTTCTATAGAGTTGGGGTCCAATCTGTAACCCCAATTAGAAGGGTTTCAATAACGCACCACTGGTAAGGACAAACTGTGAGTGAACCTCATCTGGTAGTATCCCCACAAGAGAATGGTGGAACCCTCAACTGGCAGTGTTAATCAACCTCATCAACCCTCAACTTTCAGTGTTGATGTCTCAACTTATGCTGGCTACATAGTTCTGGAACGTAAATATTGCTTCTAAGTGTCACACCCTCAACTGACAGTGTGTGTCCACATCTTTAGGTTTGATCGATGCTGAATCCTACTCCCAACTTAATAGACATTGAAATAATTATACTGAGATAAACTGAACAGAGTTCACTGAGTTTCGTGGATTGACGAAATTTTACTAAATTCTGTTAACTGACTGGGTTCATAAGATATTTGAGTTTCCCTAAGTCATGTAACTGATTGAATTCTACTGATCATGGCATGACTGAGATTATCATGAAACTGACATTGGCTCTAGGCACACAACTAAATTGTAAGGTATAAATACCCCCAGGACTCGATATCATAAATGTAATTCATGGAACATGTTCAAAAGCACAACAATGGCTACACATATATCTATAATTTATTGACTAAGACATTTCATCAAACACTTGACATGCATTAACTTGTACATGAATGGGAATTTCATACGATCATACTATAATGGCACTTTTTCCTTCACATTGGCATTTAATCAAACATATGGGCCAGCATACTTTGGTTATGCAATCATCAATGCATCTAGTTATCATGGTTGCATAAATAAATTTGCAATTTGAAGGGTTTATCATTAATATTATATAAATCACCACATACTAGGATAAATCATTGGAATATGTAATTTAAAACATGAATAAAAACCCAACAACAACATGGACATGAATTTTAATTCAGCTAAATTATGAACATTCATAAATACACAATCTCAGGAATTTTAAAAGAGATTCTTGAGCTTCATGGGTGAAAGGGATCTATGAATGAACACTTGACATATCTTGATTGTGAGTTTGTTGAAGTTCTTGGACTTAAAGAACTTGAATCTTTTAGTTTCTTGATGAAGGGTTGGGATCTTCTTCTTGGGGATCGATCTTTGAGAGAAACCCTAATTTGGTGTTGTAGATGAATAATGAAGTTATGAGCTTTGGTATGGTATGATTAGGAGTTAAAAAGGGTGGTAAAAGACCAAAAATCCCTTTTTAAAAATAGTTTCAAATTTTTGAATGGGGTCTATGATGCCTTGGGCGATGGTCCACTGCTAGCTCGACGGCCCATCAGCCTGCCCATCGCACCTTCACAGAACACAGGTTTACTATTTTGGTTGTGATGGGTTGTGCGATGGTCCATCACCAGCTCAGTGGTCCATCAACATGATCGTCACACTTTGCATGAAGCTGGGGTACTTCCTCAGTTGCAATGGCTTGGGCGATGGTCCATCGCAGGAACGACGGTTCATCAGCCTTTCCATCGTACTTTGGCAGCCCAGACAGCCACTGTAAAATAGCCATAACCTTTTACTCCGTTATCAGATTTCAACAAAATTGGTATTGTTGGAAAGCTACTTCAATTTCCCATATGATAAAATGTTAAAATAATTGAAATTCCACATGTATAAAAGTGTATACATCTATTGAAGAAAGTCTTTAACATTTTTGGGATGATTCTAAACTAGATAGAAGTACGAGGTATTACATTTTAACTATTTCTTGGTTTAATTAGTTAGGATTTGTGGGTGAAAACCCTAAATTCCCAAAATGAATATGTGGGTGAGCCCCCAAGTTCTTGAAAGATCAATCATCTTGGTAAGACGGATGTAGGTGAGCTTTTGGAACCCATGTCATCCTTGAAAGAGGGATATGGGTGACAAATAAATATCGGACAATAATGGATGTACTTAGCTATCATTTTGCTATCTTAGAAATAAGGGTAAATAGAGGGTTAGCTATGTATTGGGTATCTTATTAGAAATAGGGAAGCTCAATTGAGGTATTAGGTGGTTTTAATTGACACCTTTTTTAGGTACTCGAATGGGTAAACAAGTAATATTATGTACGACCCCTCAAAATTCATAGATTAATTCAGTCCCTTAAAATTGTTAAGGGGTCCCAGACTTAAAAATTCTAGCTAAGTATTCTGACTTACTATTATTTTAGCCTTCGAAATTTGGAAATCATATTTTCCAACCTTTACATCAATTAAATGTTGATTTTTAAGTTAATTCATGATCAAGAATGTCAATAGGTTTTATCTGAGAAGTTTTGGAATTTTTGGGCATCGTTTGAAGGAACTTTGGAATCCTAAAGAAGGGAATCAATGCGATCTTGACACGTCGCATCGATTATTGCATTGATAAATGTTTTCCCCATCTCCAATAGTCCTATTCCAATGAAAAATGCAGACTCAACGTGGCGCATTGACTAGCACATCAAAGCAAATGATGTGGCTCATCGGCTTACACGTCAATGGTTAAGTTTACAGTCATTTAAAAAGCTGCGTCTTCAAGGTTAATTAAGTCTTTTTCCCACACCCTTCAGCCCCCATAACAAGATTACACCGTTAATTTCTAGAATTCACCAACTAATGTATGTGAAGTGTTCATCCAAGAAACTCTTTTAAAGTTCATGTAGAGTGATTTCATAATTTTCATGATTTGAATTAAAGTGTACTCATGATTTATTACAAGATTCACATATAGTTAAATGATATGTGTACTTTATCTGGTGAATTCATGTTTAAACTCTTTGAATTATGTAATTGGAATTGAATCATGATGCCTACATGTTGTTTTAGTATTATGTGCATATATTGTGCCCCACAAGTGTTTGATGAATTGTCCATGTGAGTTAAATAGTGAAATTACATCATGTTAGCATGTATGCATGTGTTTGCTTGAATGCCCAAATGACTGAATGATGACTAAGTAGTTAGTTATCTTGTCTCAAGATTTTCCATGTATTTTAAGCTTATGCTATCGAGTCCTGGGGGCATTTAATACCAAACAATTTAGCTTCTTTTCTAGAGCTATAGTCAGTCACAAAGTAGAATCAGTCATGCCTTGATCAGTAGAATTCAGTCAGTTATATAACTTAGAAAAACTAAGTTAACTTAGAATTAGTCCATCTCAGATTACTAAAATCAGTTCAGTTCAGTTATACGGTACAATTAGTAATAGTTTAGTTTAGCCTAGTTTAGTTCAGAATTCAGTCTAGTGTCTATTCAGTTGGGAGTACAATTCAAAACTAAGGTATGCCTATTGTTTGCAACCAGCAGACATAAGTTAGAATATCAGAATTACCAAGAAATTTTAACACTTATTAAACCTTGAGTAATTAATCAACACCTTATCATGACCTAACCCTAGAGTCCATAACCCAGGTTAAGACTGTTTAGCTACTCATGATGCAGGAAATAAGCACACAAGTTGAATTCATAATTGAAAGGATTAACTTACTATAATGAAGGAAATCAAAAGTGTTCTTCTAATCGAATCACATGGCAAACCACTAAAATATTTGTTTGAGAGAGAGAGAGAAGAAAAAGTCGTATCTTGTAGGATATGTCAATTAATTGATGGATAATAGAAAAACCCTAAAACAAGGATTTAAATAGTTAACCCTAAATAAGGAAATAAAATTAAAGTTTCAGATGTTCTATGGAATAGATGACAGAGGTTGTAATGGCCTATCATGATTATGATGGCCTGTCATGGACATCGTCAGCTTCTCTGCAAATTCAGCTTTTGCTGCCTAAGGTTGACAACGACAGTGATGGCCTATCAGGATCTTGACGGCTTGTCATGAAGGCCGTCACAAAATGCCCTACAGCTCCCCTCTTCTATTTAAGTTTAAAGTCATCCTTGACAACCTATTACCAGGCTAACGATGTATCATAGCAGTCATCAGCCATACTTAGCTCTTTATTTGTTTCCTATTTCATACTTTTTGCTTCCTTTATTTGTGGTTCTCCTTCTTCTCTAATTTTACTGCAAAACCAAAGTAAACTAATAAAAAATGACTAAAGTTACTCAAGATTTTGCAATTATTTAGAGTTAGAAGATTCAAATGTGTTAGCATGAGCTCACACATCAACACCCTCAACTTAAACAATTACTTGTCCTCAAGTAACCTTAACATAACTAAGAGTATACAAAGTACAATTTGGAAGCTAACTACTCCTATCAGTTTAGAATACATGCACCATCTCGAAGGTCAGTCAAAGTAATAGAAATTGTGTCTATTATAGAAAACACCCATGACACTCACAAGGCTCAAGATATGGCAAAAATTTCACCAATAACAGCCCAGCACATACCCAAATCACACAATTCGAACAAGACAGTGATTAGCAATATACCTAGTGTTCCCTCACAATAAGGAAAACCCTTTTTCACTCATATCATAATTTATACACATAGGGATAAACACAAGACTCTCTCTGAGAATGAAGTTCCAACATTGCGCATCAAGTGCCATAGCTTGCCCTTATAATCAGTACCCAAGTCTTCAAACAGGTAAGTTACGATCACTATAGGGCTTTTCTTAAGATTGTAACGTAGGCTAGGAGCTAGTATGATATTCATGGATATTTCAAAGTGACTAAGCCTCCTTGACACTACATTAGACCCTAGGGGTTTCAACTCTTAATCTTCTTTTCTTCTCTCTTTTATTGATCATGCTTGCTCAAGATGGGTGCGGTCTTTTCAATTAACTGATTATCTTTTTGTCATTTTTCACACAATTTTCTCTTTTACAATTTCTTTGTCACCACACCAAACTCTTTATTCATCCTTCTCATTCTACCTCTCTTCATACACAGATTGTATCACAAACCTCTATAATAGCCACCCTCAACTTAAGTTATTTGCCTAAGTCAAGGTGCACAGTGTCCAAGGAGGACCAGGGCCAAGACAGGTTCATTGTGATGTAAATGGGAAGGTGAAAGGTATACAAGAAAAAAAATCGGCTATTTAGGCTCAAAGGGGGAGCAAGGGTTATTATTCACATTGGGAAGGTCATTTAAGCTAATGTGGGCTAGCATGCAAAAAAGACCTTTGATCTTTTCCTAACGCCTATCCGATGACCATGGCATGACCAATCGAGCAAGTTCTAGATTCAAAGCACAACAGGAACTGAGCAAGACCTTACATACACATGGCAAATAAGTATCTTACATATCACTACTTATTTGGTTCATGCATTTATTTAACACAGGTCATTCATT
The DNA here is from genome assembly GCF_002878395.1 of Capsicum annuum. Lineage (NCBI taxonomy): Eukaryota > Viridiplantae > Streptophyta > Magnoliopsida > Solanales > Solanaceae > Capsicum > Capsicum annuum. The sequence goes on along the minus strand of NC_061116.1, from coordinate 92,371,358 downwards.
TTCCATACTAGTGCCATAAAAAGATAAACAGTGGTCACAATGGATGGAATTCACATAGTACACAGTAGATCAGACTACTGGAGAAGTACTCATAAATTACAAAATAAGCTAACTTCCTCAAGTACTTGTACTACTCCTAGCTATTTACAGACTATGTTACAACAACAATTTACTCTACACCCTCAACTTAATAATCAAAAATAAAATGCACTAAGGGTTAGGGTATACCTAAAGACAGTTAAGTACGTGGGTCCTGGGTCTTCGGCCCTAATACTGTATCATCTGCTGTCTTCTCCCCATCAGGAGCATCTGGCCTAGCGATGGTCGAAGCCTTGCTAGATAAAGAACCTACAGCCCTAGCTTGAATGTCTGCTTCCCATTTCTCATTATTAGACATAGACTCTAATCATTCCTTTTTTAACTCTTTCTTTTCTGCCTTCTTCTTCGCTTTTCTTTTTTCTTTACTATCTGGTTTTTATCTCTTATTCTTGTCTTTCTTTTCCCCTTTTTTTTTTTTTTTCTTCAGGGAGTCTACAGTGAGATCAAGTATTAGGAATTCTTCCTCTAATTCATCCACAACTAGACCTGTTGGCATCATAATTTGGTGCTGCTGCAGCACCTTAACCTCATCCTTAACCTTATTCAATGCAACCCTAAATGTAGCAAAATCAGCACCTATCATCTCTTTTACACAGGCATCGAATCTATTCTCCAAATCTGCAACTCACGCAGGCAATGTCATAAAAGGATCTAGTGCATCCTTAATTCTTTTGTCCACAGCAACAAAATACTGTTTGGCGAAGGCATAAAGCTAGGCCTCACACCACTTTTCTTGTTTAGCCGCCTTCCTAATATCTATAGGCTGAAATGCCAAACCAGTTGATATTGGAAGAACTAAGGGATTGATTTCAATTTCAGGCACTAAAGCTACTTGTGTTGAAGAATCCTATACATGTTGCTCCTGTATCTATAACCAATGGTTCCGCTTCTACCTCTGCCCCCTGTTAAGTCTAAGTTAGGATTGAATCTCATCAAACTAGATGGGGTTGTGATACTTTCAGGCATGAACGTCTTTGCCAACTCCCATAATCTTTGGCACCTCAGCAGCTCTACATAGCTCTGTAATAACACACAAAAAATAATAAGAGTGTCGAACCTCAATATCTTGATCTTTATCTAATTCGCAATGATTTCCCCAAACTTCAAGGAAAGTTGTTGCACCAAACTTGCTACCAAAATAGCCCGGTCATCACCCAGAATATTGTCTTCCTTAGTAGGCATTAGCCAAACTCGCACTATGCCCCACCAAAATTTTACCTCCTGAGTCAACGAGGACTTATATATTCTCTCATTTGGGTTGTTACCTAAGTCGACTGTCCATCAGCGATGATGTTGGCCAACCAAGGACGTTGTTTGTCCTTATTCTTTATTCTAGCATAAAATAATGGTCTGGTAGCCTGAGGCATGAAGTCGGGGCCGTGCAAGAATCTATTGATGGCTCTAGTCGAAACATCAACGCTTATACCCCTTACTCGAACTCTTACTAGATGAGGTTAATCTACTACTTTTTCTCCTGTTTGCAAATATTCTCTAACTGGGCTTGGTAATTTGAATAGAACTCCAGAACTAGTGTGGGGCAAAATAAACCTCCCCTTTCTGTAGTCCATCCTAATCCGTATTATTTGAATTTCCTCTCCACTTTAGGGTATCTGCTAAACCCTTTCATGATTATTATCTTTTCTTATTGGATTAGCTTCTTCGCATTCCTTCTATCAGTTCTTTGCAACCCAGTAATATAGATATCTTCAGCTCTAGAGATTTGGTATCTAGCATTGTTCCTTACTTCTGGGTTCTTACATTTGATAAGATTCCTCCGAGGTGGAGACTCTTTATCATCTTGTTGCTCAGCGGACAGGGACCTGGACGCTGCTCATTCAGACTCAGATTCTTTAGATTCTTCTTGATCCTCTTCATCAACTTCAGCATGTTTAGACTCATGCTGTTCAGACTCACCCTTTTCAGACCCCTCTTGCTCAGAAGTTGTGGTCGACACAGCATCACCAGTGTCCTTCACCTCAATTGATGGATTTTTCTTTATAATTCACTTTTTTTGCTTCCTAAGCAGGGTTTGGTCTTCCTCATAGTCAGATTCCTCATTGATGAGCTTACAACGTACATCATCTTTAGCCACTTTCTTCAGTTCTATAGGACTTTTTATTTTTGGTACCATTTTAAAGTACCTGGAAACATTCAAAAAGCATTAGTCAACCCTAAAGATCACAAACATAGGTGCATTAATAATTTAAGCTCATTTATGTTTCAGGCCCCAGGTGTGACGCTAATTCGTGACAAGCCATCACGACCATGATAGCTTATCACGGTTTTCATCAACCTCAAACGGAACCCAAAAACAATTTACACTTTCTAATGACCTTTATGATAGGCTATCACAATTGTCATAGCCTATCACGATTGTCGTCAGCTCTATCCAGAACCAAGTTTAGTTTTGTCAACTTTTGACGAAATTCTTGATAAGCCGTCATGATGGTGATAGCCTGTCATGGATGTCGTCACACTGATCAAAACCCACTTATTACTTTAACTAAATTGTTTATCCTTATTCTTTCTCAAGATTAACTTGAATTTGGATCGTGAGCTATCTTTTCAACCCTTGGGCTTGTACAACAAACCCTAGGTGCGATTTTAACCATTTTACAAGTTTGAACTTAGTTCAATCACATTGGAGACTTTAGTTAGCTTTCATTCACCATACATCAAAATCAAAGAAGTGTTAAAGTAGAGTATACCTGATGGAGCTTTTAATCTAGTGCCACGCACATTAAAAAGTATGAAGGAAGAAGATGTTCTTGATTCTTAAGTGCAAACCATACACAAATTAAACTTTTTTTGCTTAGAGTGTTTTGCCAAGAATGGAAAATATTTTAAATAAGGAAAAAAATAACTAAAGAAAAAGAAGTTAAAAGTGGTGGAAATTTGAAAATACTCACGATTTAGGCCGGTTCGAATCTGATTAAAATTAGGCCCAGTTTTCAGATTTTAAGCTTTGTGCTAACGAATATTTATAATGGCTTTTCATGGTTATGATAGCCCATCAAGATCATCATAAACAGTAGGTAGAGAATTTATCAAGTATGATCTAGCTGACGGAATTCCTGATAGCTTGTCATAGTTGTGACGGCTTGTCACGGATGTCATTATGACCTTCCACCTGACCCTTTTCAATTTTTCACCTTCCCTATACTAAATCCTAATTTAAACAAATAAAAACACTTGCTCAAATATAAAAATTCTGGGTTTCCTCCCATTACGCCTGATTTACTATCGCGGTACGACTGGGTTCTCTTGACTACTTTCAATTCACCAAGACAACCTATTAATACCCCTTTTTCATCCTCATAGAAAACGCCAACAATTGAGAAGACATCTATACCATTTTTTTGTGACATAGTTTGATGCATTTTGAATTTTCCCTCCTTTTTACCGAGCCTAAACTTGAGCTCATTCAATTCCATGTGAACTATTATTCTTTCTATTGCCAAGAGTGGCCTTCCTAAGATAATGGGTACCTCGAAGTCCATATCACAATCCGCAATAAGAATAAATTCTGCTACTTTCACCAACATATCATGGAAAATCCAATAGGCTGCTTGATTGACCTATTTCCCATCACCAGTCGAATATTAGTAGGTGTTAGATCTTCCAAACCCAGCTTCTTACATACAGCATGTGGCATCAGATTCACATTGGTACCTAAATTACATAATGCCTTTGCAACATAAAGAAACCCAACTTTGCATAGAATAGTGAATGGACCTAGGTTGGCCTTCTTTTGCACTAAGAAATGTGTGGAAACCGCACTACAATGGTGGAGATTCTTCTCACTGCTGACCTTTCTCTTCATTGTGATGAAGTCTTTCATGAACTTGGCATAGTCTGACATTTTCTCAAGTGCCTCAACCAAAGGTACATTAATTGTCAATTGCTTGAGCATAGCTATGAAATTGCCATATTTTGCCTCATCGACCTTTTTCTTCAATCGTTGAGGAAAGGGAGGTAGTGGTATAGGGATAGTATTTAACACCACTTCCTTCTCTTTCTAGTTTTCTTTCTCTAAAATATCGATAAAACCATCCAGCTTCTCAGACTCCACTGGACTACTTTCTTTGGGTTCATCAATACTTACCTTATTTTCCACAGATTTGCCTACAAAGGGGTCACATAATAACTTACCACTCCGAGTGGCAATCGACATACACAAACTACCATTTCCTGGGTTTTGAACCATATCACTAGGTAAAGTACCAATTTTTCTCTGGTTCAGTGTAGTAGAAAGTTGGTTCATCTGTTGCTCTAACTACTTAATACAAGCAGAGTGTGAGCTAACCAGCTGATTGAGAGTAGAGAATTCACTCTTCATAGTAGTTACTCCTGAGTTGGTAGCTTCAACTTCCTTTAACAAATTTTCCATCATGTACTCCATAGACATCTTGCTAGAGCTAGCTATTGCAGCATCCCTACTTCTAGGAGGAACATACAAGCCACTCCTGTCATTAATGTTTCTCCAGTATCCCTGCTTCCTATCTATATAAAAAGGCTTGTCATAGAAGTTCAAACCTAGGTTCCCTTGGTTATTGCCTCAGAAACCCCCTTGATTACTCACGTAGTTTGACTCTACATCGGCACCTGTAGCAACAGTACCCTGAGATTCCATAGCCTTAACCATTTCGGTATTGCCTGACAGCAAGTGCTTGGTCAGCAAGTCCATCTGTGTGTCTAAGTAGGCCATGTCCTGGTCTCATTCCTTATCCTTTCTGTGCTGCTCTACAGTTAAACCACCGACAATAGTCGGGCTAGCCACTACAGAATCCCTAGTGTACAAGCCAGACTCTGCTTGGTTATTCTATTCAGCATGTCAGAAGCATCAAGGAAAGAGAGATCAATGAATGAACCACCTACAGCGTTGTCTACAATTGGCTTTGTCACAGAGTTGAAAGCTCTGTACAAATTCTCCTTCAAGTGAAAGTCTGTTATATTAGGGTTTGGACATTCTGCAATCTTTTTCTTAAATCTCTCCCAGGTTTTGTGTAATGCTTCAGTTGCGAGTTATCTGAAGTTACTGATTTCGTCCCTCAATTGTACCCTTCTGGAGGGTAGAAAGAACCGTTCTAGGAACACCTCTTTTAACTATCTCCAGCTGGTTATAGAATTGGGCTATAGCTTATTTAACCACATTGTTGCCTCTCCAGAAAGAGACAAAGGGAAAAATCTCAATCAGATCGTATACTAGATCACTCCCAAATTGTCAAAAGATTTGCAAATAGTGATGAAGTTCACCAAATGCATGTCCAGTCGTCACCAGGTAAGCCTCCAAACAACCCCTTTGATTCAGGAATTGGATCATGATGCTTGTAATGCTAAATTTTGCACTTGCTTCCAATGGTGGAGGAATGATAGCACCCGTTGCACCAGCTCTGTATATTTCTTCATCATCTTCATCATCCTCGTATTAAATAGGCTGTTGGCCATACCTTCCTCAGATTGGATGGTTTTTATTGATATTTCGCTGCATTGGTGCATCAAGTTGCTCAGCTCACCTTGGGTTTTGAGGATTTAGCAATTCCTCATCACCCAAGTCTTTGTTATCAGGGTTCTGGTGACATACTTATTGACCCATATTTTGTACGTTCACCTCAGCCCTGGCCAAAGTGGCTAGTCTATCCGGCTCCTGTTGTTCATCCATTTTCCCTATCAGTTGAGGTTCCGGATTGATTGGCTATAACGGTTCTCCGGAACTTCTTGTTTTTGGCATAAACAACATAGTACCTACAATAGAAGAAAACAACAAATAAACATAAATTTAGAAAACTTAACTAATAGCAAATTAGCATACACAAACTTTCAGTTTACAACCGTATTCCTTGGTAATGGCGCCATTTTTGATAACGCTCAAACTACACTCTTGAACGAGTGTAAGAGATTGTTGTCAATATAAAACCCAACTAGGTTGGGGTCAAATCCCACAGAGAATATGGTGTGAACTCATGTTGTTTACGAAATTATTCACTGGTAGTTTACTGTTTCCTAAAATAAGGGTTTAAATTTCTCAGACAATTGTTAGTCACTTTGAGATTAATGTTTGTAATCAATACTTTAAGAAATAACAAGGATTATGTTCAATAGGGTTTATGGTATATGACAGATGCTACAAATAACTCAAGGCTCTCATGGTCGTTTGGATGACAAACTGTCTCTATCGATAGTATGCTCGAATGTCTCTCAACCTATTTAAGTGTCTAATTTCCTAATCCACTCAAACTTAGGGAATCACAACTCAGTGCCCATATTTTAGCTCAGGATAATCAACCTTCTTAGAGAGATAATTATTAAATGAAGCCTTTTCGAGTCCCTGTCGATAAATCAACCCGAGACAGCTTCATAATCTCCTAAAGATACAACTTCACATAATCCTCTGCCAAGAAGGTAGTTCGCACTGGCAAAAACTGCGCAGACTTAGTCATCCTATCCATTTTTACCAAAATCTAATCATATTAATTCTAAGACTGAGGAAGACCGGTCATAATTTCCATATTGATCACTTCCCATTTCTATTCGGGCAAATCAATTTCTTGATACAACATTTATGGCCTCATATGCTCAATCTTAAACTCTTGACACACCATGAACCAAGATGAACAACACAACATGGTTCATGCACCTCAGCCAAAATCCTTTGTTGCGACCAATCAAAATCAAGAACACACAACCTCTTTTGTACCCTACAATACCATCACCACTAATCTTAAACACTATTACCTTTTGCCTACTTGGGCCGCTCTTAATTTTCATCAAGATAGGATCTAGCACTACATTCTCCTTAATCTCAGTACCAAGAGACAATCAAATTAGTTCTTGTACCATCACAACACAATCCTTAGAGTCCATGAGGCGAACTCCAAGATTTATCAAGCAGTTAATATCCTTTACCAATTCTCGATTTTATTCCTCCACATGAGCCAAACTCCCCATGGATAACCTGCTAAGATCATCATCAACCACATTAGCTTTACCTGGTTTGTAGTAAAAACTTATATTGTAGTCCTTGAGAAGCTCAAGTCATATCTTCTGCCTGAGATTAAGCTCTTTCTGAGTGAAGACATACTGTAGATATTTATGATCAAGAAAGATATCTACATGAACACCACAAAAATAATGTCTCCATATTTTGAAAGAAAACACAACCGCTAATAGCTCTAAATCATGAGTATGATAATTCCTCTCATGCACTTTCAAATGATTGGAAGCATAGGCAATCACCTTCCCATGGTACATTATGACACACCAAACCCTACCCTAGATATATCACCATAAACCACAAACCCATCATTACCTTCTGGGAAAGTCAGAATTAGAGCTAAAGTTAGCTTATCCTTCAACTTCTCAACATTATCTCATTAGCATCAAACCAAGCAAACTTGACCTTTTTCTGAGTCAACTTAGTCAATGAAACATCTATCGATGAAAAACTTTCACAAACCGCAAATAATACCTGGCTTAACCTAAGAAGCTCCAAATATAGATGGAGTTGTGAGTTTAGGCCATCTCTTCACTACAATAACCTTTTGTAAATCCACCATGATCCTTTTACTTGAAATAATATGAACCAAGAAAGTTACACAATTTAACCAAAACTCATATTTAGAGGACTTGGCATACAATTGTTGTTTTTTTAAGGTCTATAACACCACACGAAGAGGATTGCATGATCAACCTCACTCATCAAATAAACCAGAATGTTATCAATAAACACAATAATGAGAAGATCCAAATACTAATAAAAAGATATGTTCATCAGATCCATAAATGTTGTTGGAACATTAGTCAACCGAAATGACATTACCAAAAACTCAAAGTATGTATACAGAGTACGAAAAGCCATCTTAGGGACATCCACCTCCCTAATCTTTAGCTGGTAGTACCCGTACTAAAGATCTATCTTAGAAAAGAAGTTGGCACCTTCAAACTGGTTGAACAAATCATCTATCCTTGGAAGAGAATACTTATTTTTGGCCATCACCTTGTTCAACTGCCTATAGTCAATGCATATCCAAGGGGAACCACCCTTCATGCATATATACAACACTGGTTAACCCCACCAAGATACACTAGGATGAATAAACCCCTTATCTAAAAGATCCTTAAGTTGCTCCTTGAGTTCCCTCAACTCAACCAGAGTCATTCTATATGGAACCACATGGGGTATGACGCGTACCCTGGATTATGATTATGGTGAGCCACTCGTACTTAGATCCAACCCAAGTAACCAAGTCTAAGATTAAGTTAAGGAATCAAATGATTTGTAATCACCAATAAGACATACCCTTAAGCTGTATGCATTCCATTAACGTGAATCCATCCCACCAACCAACACTTGTCAGCATATAATTGGACCTTACCATTCGTACCCCAATATAAGGCTCATACCCATGAGTCGTATTGGGTCCAAACACCAGAATTCTAGGAAATTTTCTAAAGGTCAAAACCCAGGGAATTATATATAGGGACATACTCGAGACACTCTAGGCATCAAATGTGGCCTCACCCCCAACTGAAGTATCCGGAGGCATGTCGAGGCGATGAGTTTGGAGGAGGTGGTGGTGGTCGTAAAGAGGAGGCTCCTCGAGTGGAATGTTTTCGCTCACTCTAGTAAACCTAAACCGCATAACAGACTCCAAGGTTTCCATCTTAAATTTCTACACAAAGTCATTTAGGTTATCACTATGCTCGACATGCTACCATCCTCTCTTAGCTTTAATAGTTTAGGCCTCATCATTATCAGCAAATAAATCTAAAATCAATGGCAGTGGTATAGACAACAACTATGAAATATAAAGTATGAATACAGTGATAACAGAAATGTGACTAATAACTAGTTTATGAATTTGAGACTGTAGAGTGCCTACCTTCTGATGAAGGCTCAATAAATCAGGCACTCAAGCCTCGCGAGTTACTCTCACATCTTCTTCTCAAAATTATATATCCTTATCTATAGCTCTCTAGTAAACTACTCTATAGCAACTATCATCTTTGACTTAACCCATGCTTCTGATGCCTCCAAAGTAGTGCATACCCAATGTCTTATTTGACTAAGTAACTTAGTAAACTGGTGTCAGTTTGTGTTTAGCACTCTACTAAATCCTACTATTTCTCAACAAACTATTGCAAAAACTCTCATAAAACTATCACCATTCATAAAGTAGATGGGTGAGGGGGAACTATAGATGTGGAAGCTAGAGCAAAAGTGTCTGTAGCCCCCTCACTTCCCACCCTAGTTGAAGTCATTACTGGCTTATTGTATGGGTCAAGATTTCCACCCAATTATGGCCTTCAACCTACTTAGCTAACTCTAAAAGCCCCTCAAAGTGGGTCGTTCTTAAAGAGGTAGAAGGTTGTGCCTTATTAAGTACAGCTGGGTTGCGTCATCATAAATAACCCAACATCAGCCATCCATGGAAACTCATTATGATAATCAGTATCTGGTAATACTAGTACTCCCTTAAAATTATATAATATCTGGATCAAGTAGGGGAATAAAAAACTGTAATCTCTCAAAAAAACCCTCTCATTAATCTCATCTCAAATTTATAGAATGAAATATATATTATATCCAGTAATAGATGTTGGCAACCAATAATACTTGATCCCATGGGAGTGCATTATCTATGTCTATGGGGTTCAACACGTGCCCCACTATGGACTACCAAAACTTCTCTAAACTGTGCGGAGAGGATTTTGTTATATCTACCTTCCCTTCGACCTAAGAAGCATCAAAACCAAGATCAATAATCTATTAAGCTACCTATATTAATTACTCTTAACTCTACTCCCATTGGGAAGGATCCCTTATTATCCTTCTGCTTCTTACTTTCCTCATCCTATCATCAAACCCAGTTGTAGTCACTGACCTCTAAAACCCTAGAACAAATGGGAATCAAGGAATTATCTCATCGAATAAGTTAACCCAAACACCTTTGACTAGTGTATGCGATAGTAAAGGTTATTCCTAAGCTTTCTTCCCAGCTGGTGCTAACAAATTAATAAATGTGGCATAGGAAGAATAGAATTCATGCATTATTTCTAAGTTGTAAGATCCAAAAAGCTCACCCATCCATTTGAGGCTACATCTATCAAACATGGACTTTAGGTTTATAATCTATGCCAACACTATAAGCCCAATATGGGTGTAATACCCTAGATCTGGACTCTGAATTTTCCCTTGTGTGTTCTGCTTACTGCTCAGGGTATGATTTAGATGACAATTTATAAAGAGTCATCACGAGTCATATAGATCTAATCATGGTATAACTAGTAAGGTTTCCCCATGTTTTGGTCATGGTCATGACTGGGGTCATACGAGTCAAAAGGTAGTGTCACAATTTGTGATTAGGGACTCATGACCTTAACAGTGAGATACCTTGAGGTTGTTGTCTTGGTAAATGACTAGACTCTATAATCCATAGGGTGATTTTATGAGTAACAGGGTGTGAATCATGACCATAATAGTAGGGGTCAGTGTTTGGGGTCTCATGCTATGAGTCTTGGTGATGACTTATTACTAGAGACCATGAGTTATTATCTAACCTATAGCAACAACCAACAATTTTATTGTATTTTAATTTGGGGAACTTTGGTCATTTTCTCTCATCAACTATTATAACCCATAGTATAAAGCATCCTAACATAACCTATAACTCTTTATCACTCAATCAAATACACTACTCTTCTTTCTCTAATTCCAAAGTAAAGAATAAAGCTAGTATTTCCAAGGGTTGGTTATATAGGTCTTTAATTGTGGTTTCTTCTTCAAATTCTTAGTGTTTCAGGCATGAATCTCTTCCCCAAAGTTTTATTTTACTATGGCAAGATATGGGTTTATATTTCTATTATTTTAATATGTGCTTTGGGAATTTGGTTTGTGGGTTTTGGATTTTTATTGTTTAAATAGTATTCCCATCGTTTGTATGTACTTGTTTATTCTTTATTGATGGATTTTGAAACATATTGGGTACATGGGAAAGGTAAATGAAATGGGGGTCGTAAAATTCCTCAAAATTTATGGATAATGAAATAGGGGGTCGTGAAATTCCTCCACTCATAATATTTTGGTATGAAATTTATAATAACCTCAACCCACTTTCTTAATTAGTTTTGAAATATAGATAATCATATGGTTTTTGTTACTCTTCTAATCTATTGCATGCACTAACGGCTAAATGAATAAAAACAGTTTTGGAAAGGCCTTGATGGCTTTGTTTTGGTTTTAAATTTTGGACTTGGGGGTGTTGGCATTCCCTAAAATAGATGGATATTTTTGAATGGCATAATTATATAATCTTGCACGCATAATAAGTATGAAAATACCAATGTTATATGCCTTGATGGATGATTCCTTTATTTAATTGTTGGGTTATATATAAATATTTTAATTTGGGGTTAAAAAGTGTTGTGTAGCTCATCGTAAAGGTAGAGGTCCCGAGGGGATCAATACTGAAAACCACATTTTTTGGCATGGGGGTTTTGATAATTGTTATAATAGGTCATACTTAATATACATTTACATTTATCCTGGAATGGCGTAGGGTTGGAGCATTCCCTATCCTCCCTTGGATATCTCCGGTTCATGTCACTAACATACACGGGGGACCTTCTGCTAAGAGACCGGAATCATATAGCATGAGGGTATTTTTAGGTCGGACATAGCTACATAGTCCAGGTTAATAATTTTAAATCTTATGATAAACATTGTTGCCTATTCCAATATTATGTAAATACGTATTTTTGCATGTATGCAAACAGGTACATTGAGTTTCTTTGATTTTTTAATGGCATTATTTTATCCCTAACTCGAGTTACATGCTAGCGCTCACCCCACTAACTATCCCCAAATGCTACTTCCTTTTTATGATGTAGTATCTTAGGGGCTTTTTCTTTGGTTTGTGCAGTATTAGGTGGTATGGTTGTCTATCAAACTCCCAGTGAAGTGGTGAGCTTCCATCTTTTCAAAATATTTGTCATTCCAATGAATTCTTTCCATATTTTAGAATTGAAGTAGTCACATTAACATTATCATTGTCATTGTAACTATTATGGTCGAGGACATGTCCCAACCTAGTTTGATATTTAGATTGGTTTAGAGGCTTTTGGGAACATGTGTGCATTGAATGGTTGTTATTGACTCTTAGAGCTTAATTTTTTTTATATTGACTATCTTATATAATACTTGGTTGCCTTCCATTGGTATTTTGGATTATATTTTGGATAAGCTAAAGGGGTGGTCTCTAGCTCTCAGTAGACTTGAGATACCCATCATGACTAGGCCCTAATTCAAGTCGTGAAAAGCTTGGTATTAGACCATACATATAGGGTCATTTGATGTCCACAAAGCCATATTGAGTAGATCATTTTTATGGGTGTGTAGCATGCCACATTTATAAGTAGGAGGCTACAAGGCATTTAGGAATGTTTCCCTTTCTTATGTTCTATTTGGGACTGTAGAGTCTATTGTCATGAAATTCCCTAACTCCTAGTTTTCTCATATTTCAGATCATGCCTCCTCGATGATATAATGTTCATAGGAACTCTGCAGAGCACTCTATCCTACCTTCGAACAATGTGGATGGAGCTCGACCTACTTATGGAATGCAGACCTAGTGTAGGGTCCCTGCTCTTTTTGTACTCCCCCACCTAGAGTCCCACCAGTTCCCACTACTCCTTCTTTAGTTGGAGACACTCATGCCCAGTCACCTCAAGGAGATATCTCAAATCTGAAGTTTTATTTGTCCATTCATCTGGTTAATTGGTTGGTATCATCTCAGTCTCATCATCCTTGAACTACTAGTGCTACTATGAGTTCTTCTGAGGTTACTCGAGCTAGGTAGTTTATAAGATAGAATAGTCAAATCTTTACATGCTCTAGTATTAATGAGGATCCTTAAGGGTTTATTAATGATATATAGAATATTTTTAGGTTGATGCATGCTACTAATGTAGAGGTTGTGGTGTTTGTTGCGTATTAGCTAAAGGATATGGCTTATCAGTGGTCTGAGGAGTGGGAGAAGTCAAGGAGAGATGATGTTGAGCAGGATATGTGTGTGATAACACTCACCTATACCATCTAAAGTGGAAGAGGATAGTTATTGTCAATACCTCAACTCGCGTTAAGGTCAAATCTAGATGGAGTAAAAAATAGAGTTCTAGTATTGTGGGTAATTAAGTCCTACTAAGATAATACCCAAAGTGTTAGTAAAGTAACGACATAATGAAAAATTGTGTGTGTGGTGGTGGTGGTGGTGTGGTGAGGGTTTCTAGGTTAAGGGAGAGTGTATATCGCTAGAAACTTGATTTCACAAACTAAGCATCAAACTTTAATTTAACTTCGATATTTGAAGAATTTGCCATCATTTATGCCTAAGGGCAACTTAGGTGTGGGGGTGTGAGATTTAATGCACATACTAGTAAACTTCTAATGTGGTAGGCTAGGTCTAGGTCCCTTGGGCCTAATTTCTCAATAAAACCTCCAATATTTCACTTGTTGGCCCTTTCGAGTACCTAACAAGTGTGAGAATCATACTCACCCACTACCTCAATTAAGGCATCCCTATTTCTAGGATGATACCCAGGAAAAAATCAACCATAAAATCACCCTTATGTCTAAGATAGTGAAAATGAGTAAATTAAACCCAATAATTATATATTATTTCCTTGGTTCCCACATCCTCTTTTAAAGGATGATGAGGGTTGCTATAGGTCGCCCGGACCCCTCTTTCAAAGATGGTTTGTGCTTTCAAGAGCATGGAGTTTTCACTCACAAACCCATGTGGGAATTTAGAGTATTCATCCACAAATCCAAACCAATTTAATCAATCAATAGCATAACCATTATTATCTAACTAGCATGTAAAAAAATCCATCACAACCCACAACTAATTTGCACCTTAGTTCAACATTATCCAAAGACTAAAATATGTAGCTACCCATGAAGAAAAGAGAGAAACATATACCAAATGGGTTGTTCAAGGCATCCATTCTTCAAAAATATCAAAATCAAAATCTCCAAATAAAATTTACAATTATTGCAAAATTTAGGGTTTCAATTTCAAATTCTAAGTAATACAAGTCTCTAGAATGCCCAAAATGGGAGAGTTTTAACCTTTTAAAGGATTTGTGATCGGCTGCTAAAAATTACGAAACTGTCCCTAAACTAAATCTCACATGACCGAGATCACACTAGATATGCAGCGATCGCGGTTGTTGACCATCTTGAATATCCGTGATTGTCGCCCTCAGGCTACGATAGTGATAACTGAGGCACGTTTCTGCTCCAGGTCTTCCAGATACACTTCTTTTCTCTTCCTTTGATCCTTTTTAGCTTAAGTCCACATCTTTCCATCTCATAACCTATATGCCTGCAAAATATTTATATTAGTGCATTTAATCATACATAGGTCTCTTTTATTCATTCAAAACATGGTAATGTGCACGAATGTCGAGAGTAAATGAGTGGTAAATTCATCGTTCATCAAGAACCCTAACTTTAAGCTTTTCTTGTCCTCAAGCAACACTACTGAACATTGTGTAAGAGTACATGCAAAACTATAAGTACTAAACATACTAAACATGAAATACTGAGCATATAGGTATACATTATGAATCTGAGATTATACAGAAACTAAGTAATAATTCTAATTGATGAGTAACTGATAAATGATATCCTTGGTTATGTAGAACTGACTGAGTTCTTCATTGAATGCTTAGACAAAAATTGTAACTATAGGAGTAATCATCTAACTGACATGCCCCACTTTGAATTAATTGGGGTCCAATCTGTAACCAATTGGAAGGGTGTCAGTACCGTACCAAGGTGCTCAGGTGAGATGTGTGTCAATCCTAAATTAGAAGTGGCTATGCAGTTCTGGAATGCATGGATTGTTACTAAGGGTCACACCCTCAACTAGATGGTGAGACCTCATCCCTAGGTTTTCTCAGTGCCGAATCCGACTCCCAACTAAATCAACACTGAACTAATGACTACACTATACTAGGCTTTATTTAACTAACCCTGCTCGTGTTGACTAACTGAACTGGACTTAGTTCACTGAGTTCTATTAACTGACTAAGTACTACTATTCTTGACATTTACTGGGACTATTCTATAACTAATGTAACTAAGTAAACGACTAGATTTCGCGTAATAAACACCCCCAGGACTCGATAGCATAATGGATAAACTCATATAACAACTTTAGCAAAACAACAATAGGTTACCATGCATAATTTACTCATATGGACATTTTATCAAACGCTTGAGGAGCATAATTTCTATACATGAGAACTAACCACATAGGGCATCATAACTATAACATGCAACTTGAAAATTCATAGGTTTTGACATGAGAGATTCATAATTCAACGTAAATGTGACCTTAATTTTATAAAACTCATAAAAATCTTAACTTGAAACAAACACAACAAAACAAACATGAGCATAATACAGTTCATAACATGGGAATCAAAATTCACATTTTTGAAAAGGGTTCTTCAACTCCAAGGGTGGAACGAGACCCAAGGATGAACACTTAATATAATTGAGTGATAGAATTCTTGAAGATTGTTAGGGATTTCTTGGAAATTGATGAATTAATGTTTTTTTCTTCATATGATTTTGTAAATAAGTGAATGTATTTTGCCTATTGAGGGGCAAAATTTTATTTTATGGGGGTTTAATGTTGGAAGAAAATGACTTAATTTCCCCCACAATCCATAACTAAATGTGAAATATGTCCCTAGAGATGAGATAAACAATGTGGTGCGTCGATGGCATTGATACATTTGTTGACGCACCACGTTGATGTTGTTGGTGCAATTACTAATGCATCATGGCCTGATCGTGTCGATCCACTGGTTTGGACATCCAACATGTCTCTAACAATGTCCGAAAAATTTAAAACTCGCCCAAGTTAACCTATCGACATACTTGATCTTGAATCAACTTAAAAATTGATATTCGAAGGTTGTAAGGATCAGAAATAAGATTATCCAAGTACAAAGGGTAAAAATAATTCTAAGTGTTAACACTTTGCTGAATTTATTTCTAAGTCTGGGACTCCTTATTAAGAGCTATATGGGACTGAATTAAACTAGAACTTTTACAGGGTCTTACAATATCTCCCTCTTGGGAGTAGTCATCTATGAATGAGACTGATTGAATTGAGAGGAACTGAGGAAATATAATTACATTGACTTGAATAATTGAAGCATGACTGAATTCTAGAGACATGACAAATGACTAAACTATTTTATGAATACATGAATAATATTAGAATGTTATGCAAGTGTAACTGAACATGAATTATAGTAAATCTAAGAGAGGCTGTTAACTTAGGCTGAGTCTGTGTTTGCAGAGAAGAGGTGAGAATACTTGGTTTGCATGTCTGGGTCTGCTTCCCAAGTAGCTCCCTTAACGGAATGATTCTTCCAAAGGAACTTCTTTGTTCCTTACTCTATGAATCTGATGATCAAGGATTTTGACTGGGACTTCCTCATAAGAGAGACTGTTCTGAACATCTACACTCAACATAGGGACTACAATTGCAGGGTCACCAACTCACTTCTTTAACAAGGAGAGGTGAAACACTGAGTGCACTAATTTTAAGTCTACAGGCAACTACAGTTCATAGGATACCTTTTCGAAATGACTCAAAATCTTATAAAGACAAACATATCAGGGACTAAGCTTCCCCTTCTTACCAAATCTCTTTAATCCCTTCATAGGAGATATTTTCAAATACACATAATCACCAATATCAAATTTAAGATCTTTCCTTCTCACATCTGCATAATATTTTGTCGGCTCTGGGTTTTCTTAAGCCTCTCCCTGATCAACTACACTTTCTGTAAAGTATCTAACACGAAGGTAGGCCCTACTACCACGGCCTCACCGACTTTAAACTAACCAATGGGAGAGCTACATCTCCTCTCTATAGTGCCTTAAATGAAGGCATCTAAATACCTAGAGTGATAGATGTTATTATATGCAAACTCAATCAAAGGTAAGTGGCCATCCCAACTTCCCTTAAAGTCAATGACACACACTCTCAACATATCTTCTAAAGTCAGAATGGTACTCTCTGCCTTACTATCTATTTGAGGGTGAAAGGTTGTACTGAGGTTGACTTGGGTACCAAGACCCTTTTGAAAAGATTTTAAAAAGTAAGAGATGAACTTCATACCCTTATCTAAAATGATAGATAATAGAACTCTGTGCTACCTGACCAACTCTCTAACATAGAGCTTGTCATAATCCTTGACTGATAAGAGGTATAGACTGGTAAAAAATGGGAAGAGTTGGTCAACCTATCCATACTGACCTAGATCAAATTATGTTGATGACGAGTATGAGGCAAACCCTTCACAAAGTCCATGTTCACTTCTTTCTACTTCCGTGTGGAAATACTAAACTCTTGCATGGTACCACTCAAATTTTGGTGCTCAATATTCACCAGATGACGAGTAGAGTACTTAGCCATAAACTTTGCAATGTCTTTTTTCATACCACTCTACCAATAGATTTTTCGTCAATCACAATACATCTTAGTGGCCCCTTGATGAAAAGAGTAATGCACACCATGCACTTCATCAAGAATTCTATTTTACTTTATCTACATATGAGACATATAGACTACCCTAACAATGCAACACACCATCTCTCCCTTTGGAGAAAACCTCTACTTTCAGATCACTAACTGACTCTTTCAGCTTAACTAAACTGGGACCTCTATCCTTTTTTTCTATTACCTTGGAAACTAAAGAAGACTGAACTATTTTGCACCTGAACACTTCCCTCAGCCGAATCAAACAAATGGACACCTAGTCTGGCAAGATGATGAACTTCCTGAACTAACTTTTTCTTACCATCCTCAATGTGAGAAAAACTACCCATGGACAACCTACTGAGTGTATCTTCCACTATATTAGCCTTGTCCAAATTATATGAAACACTCATGTCATAGTCATTCAACAACTCTAACCACCTTATTTGACGGAAGTTTAGGCCTTTCAGTGAAAATATATACTGCACACTTTTGTGGTCTATGAATAGATCAAAATTCACCCCATTCAAATAGTGCCTCCAAATCATTAAGGCAAATACAGCAACTGCTAATTCAAGATCGTGGGTGGTATAATTCTGTTTGTAGGGATTAAGTTGTCTAGAAATATATCCACAACCTTACCCTTCTGTATTAAAATACACCCCAAGCAAACTCTAGAAGCATCACAATATACAACAAATCAATATAAACCATTGGACAAAGTCAATATTAGGGTTGTAGTGAGTTGAGTCTTCAACTCTTTAAAATGCTTCTCACAAGAATCTTACCACTGGAACTTGACTTTCTTCTGTGTAAACTTGGACATAGGGGACTAGCCACTCATCAGGATTCTGATGTATCTCTTGATATTGTTACTAGTATGCTAAAAGTTTTCTCACGTGATATGGATTGTCTCCTAGATCCTAGGTCTACCCTTTCTTATGTGACCTCTTATGTGACTATTTATTTTGGTTTTGGTCCTAAAAGTATTTCAGACCTCTTTCTATGTCTAGCCCAGTGGCTCTGCATTGGTTGTGTGGTGTCTATCTGTGGTAGAAGACTTTGATGGATTTGATAGAGCTGGACATGTTAGATTTTAATGTGATTTTAGGGATGGATTGGCTTCACTTGTGTTATCCCTCTCTTGATTTTAGGACCTGAAGTGTCATTTTCTAATTTTAAAATAAACGAGTGATTTAGTGGAAAGGGAGTTTCCAAGCACCTAAGAGAAGGTTCATTTCTTATTTAAGAGCCCTGAAGCTGATTTCCATTGGGTGTGTTTTTCACTTGGTTTGGGTTGTAGATTCTAACTAGGAGGGTACTTCTTTACCATCTATCCCTGTGGTGTGTAAGTTCCCTAAAGTGTTCCATAATAATCTTCCTACTGTTCCTCCTGATAGAGAAATAGACCTTAGGATTAATCTTTTACCAAACACTCATCCTATATATATCCTTCCCTATAGAATTATTCTAGCTGAGTTAAAAGAACTTAAGGAGCAGTGAAAGATCTTCTTGACAAGGGTTTTATTCACCCTAGTATTTCTTTATGAGTTACTCTCGTGCTTTTTGTGTGTAAGAAATATGAGTCCTTTTGGATGTGTATAGATTACTGCTAATTGTATAAGGTAACAGTAAAGAATAAGTGCCCTTTTTCTAGGATTGATTACTTATTTGACCAGTTCTAGGGTGCTAAGTACTTCTCTAAGAAATTTGTGGTTGGGTTACCATTAATTAAAGATTAGGGAGGTGGATATCCCTAAGATTACTTTCCATACTCGGTATGGCTATTATTAGTTTTTGGTCATGTCTTTTGGATTAACTAATGCCCCAACGATGTTTATGGATCTTATGAACCATGTATTCCATCAGTTTTTGAACCTATATTTTATGGTGTTTGTGGATGATATTTTGGTGTATTCGAAAAGTGAGGAGGATTATGTCAATCACCTCTGTATAGTGTTGAAGACTCTTACAGGTCTACAATTGTATGCTAAGTTCTCGAAGTGTGAGTTCTGATTAAATGCTGCTATATTTTTGGGTCATATGGTTTCTAGTGAGGGGATCATGGTGAATCAACTAAAAGTTGTGGTGGTTAAGAAGTTGCCTAGACCTATAAATCCAATAGATATTTGGAGATTCTTAGGTTTAGCTAGGTATTATAGGACTTTTTTGAAGAGTTTCTCTTCCGTTGCAGCTCTGTTGACTGAACTAACTTAGAAAAAGGTAAAGTTTTTTTTGTCATGGATGCTTGTGAGCATAGCTTTGTGATGTTGAAGGATAAGTTGACTTTTGTTCTTGTTTTTCCCATGCTCGAGGGTATTGATAATTTCATTATTTATTATGATGCATCCCATGTGGGACTGGGTTATGTGTTAATACAACGAGGCAAGGTTGTGGCATATGTTCTAGAAAGTTGAAGGTGAACGAGGAGAACTATCCAACTAATGATTTGGAGTAGTTGGCATTTGTATTCAATTTGAATATTTGGAGCCATTACCTATATGGGGTTCATGTTAACATCTTCTTAGACCATTAGAGTTTGCAGTATCTGTTCACTCAGAAGGAGTTGAATCTCAGGTAAAAGAGATGACTTGAGTTGCTCAAGGACTGTCATATGAGTCTTCATTATCACCAAGGTAAGGCTAATATGGTTGTTGATGTTCTTAGAAGGTTTCCCATGAGGATCTTGGCTCTTATGGATGAGAAAAAATAAGGTTTGATGAAAGATATTCACCGACTGGCTAATCTTGGACTTTGTCTCTTGGACTCTGAGAATGGTGGTGTAATTGTTCAAGAGGTGGTGAAGTCATCTCTTGGTGCTGAGGTGAAGAAGAAATAGGCTTTGAACCCTATTCATAAGTCATCACTTTGACAACTTACTAGCATCTTTTAAGCCTAAATAATCATGCTTTTCTATTGACTTGTTGTTAATTTCTTACTTAATGCTCATTTTGTAGGTAAAATTTGAAATGGGAAGATAAGCAAGGAAAATTGATAAAAATGAGTTGAGAAAAAGGTGAAAGAGAAGAAATGTTAAAAAAAAGAGCCAAATTCTAGAAATTAGGCCTAAGAATCGACCCTCAGTTACCGCAATCATGACCTGAGGGTCGCGATCATAATTTAAGGTCAAGTCAAACCCCAACGATCGTGAGGCGACCACCACGATCGTGAGAGTCGCGAAAGAGATCAAGAGAGGGCGATCACGATAGGTTGGAAGAGTTTCAAGGGAAGAATTATAATTTGCTTAAAGTAGCATTTTTGTAGTATTTGGAAAATATGGAATTGGGGCTTAAATAGGGGGTTTTAGCTCATTTTCTCCATCTTTTATCCTATCTTTATCTTCACTTTTTTATCTTATCAATTGGAGCTTGGAGGAACATTTTGTACTAATCTTGAGCTAAGAAGGTTACTCTAAAGTAATGAATAGGCAAATTCTATTGAAGATTTATTTCATGAGTCAATTTGATGGAGATTTTGGTATATTGTTGTTTATTATCTTTATAAGTTGCTAGTTCTTCCACTTGGAGTTATGCTTGGATAGGTTGTGATTTATGCATGAGTGTTGTTCATGTATATAGCTAATTAGATAATTGTTGTTGGTTTTTCTATTATTCAATAGTTGAAATGAAATTTGTTGGTAAAAACCCCTAATTAAGTGAGACTTATGGCAAATTAACTTGGATCCCACATCATCCTTGTAAGTGGGATGTGGGTGATGATTAATTGTGAACAACTATTTTATACTTATTAGTTCCTTAGCATTATCTTAGAAATAAGAATGTTATGTGATTTAGCTAGCTTGATGGGCATCATCCTCGAAATAGGGATGCTAAGTTGAGGTTTTGGATTGGCAAGTTTGGAATGCTCATGAGGTATTCAAAAGAACCCACGAGTACAATTTAGTGTTTTGTTGAAAGACTAATGCTAATACTTTAAATCTAGCATCCCCACGGCTCCTAGCTAAATTTGGATAAATTCCTAATTACCCTTGTATGAATTCACACCTAGAATGGCATAACCCCAAGATTCGTTCCTAATTGATTATACTCTAATTATGCTTTGCCTCAAGTTATTCTTCTAGAAGCCCAAACATTGTGATATTTTTCAAAAACATTGAAAACCCTAAAATATTTGTATCCTAGGTTTGAATTTGGCAAGTAACTTTTTTTTCAAACTTACTCGATCACCATTTACATTATTTCTTGTGGATTCAATCCCGACTCAAATTTGGGTATTATATTGTCAACTATCACCTTGCACTTATATCGACGTGTAAGTTGAGCGTTATAAGAAATGGCGTCGTTGTTGGGGAACAATTTCGCGTAGTGAGTTATTTTGGAATTTTAGCTTACTATCTTGGATTCAAATTTGTAAATATTTGTTTGTGATTTTCTTTTGTTTCTTGTATTAGGTAGATTTTTGTTTTGTTTACTTGTTACTATGGCATCTTGGAATAAATGTGAGTTTGGTGGTTGCAAATCTTATCTTGATGATCCATGTCCATATTGTAGTGGACCCCACTTTCGGCAAAATTGTAAATATACTCCCGAGAAAGATATGTGTGCACCATCTCGATCCTATTGGGAGTATGATTTCTCTTTATGTGGTGGTCGAGATGGACATTGGAGTGATTTCCCAAATGCCCCTCCCTTTGTCATGCTAACAAAAATGTTAGTTCTTCTAATAAGTTTGATAGGTCTCATGATTTCATAAAGGAATAACAATGTGCCAGGTATAATAACGTTGAAGCAATGCTACTAATTGTCTTGGATCGGGTGACTATAATGGGGGAGAACAACTATCTTTTGCATCAATCCATGGCGGCATTTGGGAAAGAAAGCGAAAAAAAATGAAGTGGGTGAGGAGGCCGATCTTTCAAGTACCATGAATATGGCCAATCTTCAAAATGAGGTTGATACGAAAAAAATATCAAGCAAGATGGTCGATGGTGATCTTGATGTTGAAGAATTCTTGGCGATTTGTCAACCAACCGAATAAAAAATAATGAAGGATGCCAAAATTGAAGAAATGGTACTAGAGTTGAACAAAAAATCCAAGCTAATCCTTTCTAAGGCTCTAGTTTATTTTGGGTTGAGGAGTACCCAGAGGACAACTAGATTTCCCTGAAGACACCTATTTACCCATCAAAGATATGTGGCAAAGGCGAACCTTCAAAGAGCAAAAAAAGAGTTTAATTTGGGTAAGTCGTTGGGTGATGATAGCGACTCTTGCAGGCCATCTATAATAGGGACATTTAAGGATCTCTTGAGTGCTATGCGATCAGTCTGGGATCTTGTGTCTGGGTTGCCGATAGGGCCAGGAGAGCCATCTACCAATCCACTCCTATGTTACACGGAGTGACTATGAAAGGTTTCTTGAGGATCAGAAGGAGAAGAGAGCTACCATCTCCAAACATAAGCGAGATTACTCTTCCTTGGAATGATCACATCGGGAGCTACGGGATTCTCTTGACAAGATGAGGAGAAGGGAGAAGAAAAGAGAAAATTTTTTTACCCACATGTTGAAATGGGTGAAGGGATTATGGAAAGTTTTGAAGCCTAGAGATAGACATCCTTCCCGAGAGTAGATTATGATAATAAGGTCCCAGGTATGTGGATAGATGATGATGAGCCATACTCTGATAATGATGACATGGAGAATACAAGTAATGGCAACACTTGATTCATTTTTAGGGAGCCTATTAAATTCTTGTTATGATTTCATGATATATAGTGAGGATACTACAAGCTCTTTTGTTGGGGGTGCTCGTCTTCGTATTTATTTCATAGTTGAGTTCTGGGTCTGTATTATTTGGATGATTTACTTTTGATTTATTTGGATGGTTTGATTTGGGTTGTAATATTTGGCATTCTGATTGTGCCTATGATTTATGGATTAATCACTTTTGTTTTTCATTTCTAGTTTTATTTTTCTTTTAATATGGCGTTAGACGAGCCTTTCCTTATGATAGACTGAGGGACAAAATTCTTAAGGAAAAATCATCGTGTTGGGGTTTTCAGCTATAAATACATGGGAAGTTTGAGTACCCATGGCATTACAGATATGGGATTGCCATTATTCCTATGGTTAAGTCTAAGTAGCCATATGGTTTACCCTTGTGAGATCCCAAATGCTAGATGACGGCTTGATTTGGTGCTAACAATAGTTAAGCTTGCATGGAGAAATGCAAAGCACGCACCCCCGTCCATCTAAAATCTTTGCGAAAATCAAGGGCATAAACGTAAATGTTTTTGTAACAACACTTTTTCACTTTTGCGTCTCCAAATTCTTTTATAGGTAGTATGTGGTAATTAACTCCTTTAGCCTTAAATCAGAGATATAATTGATGCTTCTAGAAAAGTTTGTAATCCATGTTCGATGAGCTTAGTTGATTGATTCTCCTGTATACTTGTGTCATCTAGAACTTGCCCCGTTGGTCTTTCGAGGCTAATCTTAATTACACATGGTTGGAGAAATGATCTTAGGCCTTCCTGGTAGTCATAGAAAACTACTTTAACCTAAAAATCCTACCTGTGCTAGGATGAAATACCTAGTCTCCCCTTTTGAGCCTTTGAACCTTTATTTTGGAACCTCATTAAAAGCCTTGAACCATTTAAACTTTGTACGCCTTTTGAACCCTACCCTCATTGAACTTAAAAATGCAACTTGAGGCTAAATGACTAAGTTGTGGGTGGTGAATCTTGGAAGTGGTAATCTTAGGCCACGATATTGTAAGTGAGTTCCTAAAAGCTAAGTGATGAAGATTAATGAATTAAAAAAAGAAATGGACCAACAAAATAAGGAAGAACATAAGATTACACAAATGGAAGAAATAAAAAGAAAATGCTTTCAAACGATGGGTGAACCAATGTGGTAAGGGAAGGAATATATGTGACTTAGGAATGAATGAAGTGGCCCATGACCCAAAGTTTGATTTAATAGTGTTTTCTATGGTGTTCAAGTAGTGTGTAGTCACTTTTATCCCAAATGTTTATCCTACCATTCCCCGAGCCTACATTACAAGCTTGAAAAAGTCCTCCGAGATTTTCAACCAAGTATTTTTGAGTTAGCAGAGACTGAAAATAATGGCAAGCATATGGCATGATACTTGTTTGTATTGAGAAATTCTTTGTGAGAGTGAGTGATTGCACATTTGGTCCTTGTTACATGATAGAAATTATGTTATGTTATGACTTTCCTTCTGTAAGGAGGCATGTAACTAATAGAGGTTGGTGAGGTTATCACACTCCAAAAATGAGACAAAAGAGTGTAGTTGTCCCTATTGATAGAGAGTCACCTCTTGAGATTTAGTAGTTTTTTCTTGATTGTTATTAAAAGTCTTTTGCATCCTTGAAAATGTGATTCATTTTGATGGGATTTGCATGAATATTTCTTTCCATTATTGTTGGCTAATTGTTAGCGCTAATCGAGTTTGGAATCATGGTGATCATTTGGTTGTAAGATGGACTTATAAGTTGCTTAGTCTCATTGATTATAAAGTGGTGTTGTTTGAGACGAGCAAAGTTTTAAGTTGGGGTGTTGATGAGTGATAAATTTTCCACTCATTTATATCTAAATCCTTGCACACTACGATGAACTAATTTTGTATAAGAGGTTAATTCTTCATTGAAATGCATTAATTTCCAGTTTTAGGGAATTTGTAGAAAAATTGATGAAAATTAGTTGGGACAAGGATGGAGGAAAAGTAAAGAGTCAATAAGAGAAAAAGAGCTGAGGGTCAGGCCTAGGAAGTGACCCTTAAGTATCGTGATCGCCATCAGTCTAAAAATCAGAAGAGCACGATCGCAACTAGATCATAAACTGTGAAATCGGGATTACAGCTAATGGAAGGCAATCGCAGAAGGTCGGAAAAGTTATAGGGGTAGAATAGTAATTTCACAGAGTTAAATCCCAAATTACAATGGGCTAAATCCTTTCATATTATTATGATCTTTGGTTTAATTTTCCAATTTGTAGAGAGAAGAATAATTTATTTTTGAGGGAGAAAACAAATGTTGAGTTGAGTCTTGGAGAGATTTGGTTGTAAATTGATTTTGGATCTTGGATTTATTCTTGCTTTTCTTTTCAATGGATTCATTGAATGACAACCTGGATATATTTACTTTAGGTAATTTAATGAGTAGCTAAATTTCTATCTTGGGGTTATGTTTAATTAGGTGATTAATACTTTATGGGTGTTAATTGTTAGTCCAAATAATTAGTTAAGGATGTTGGGTTTTGCTCTTACTCTATATTTGAATTGAGAATTGTTGATGGAAACCCCAATTGACTTGGATCCCATATCATCCTTGAAAGAGGGATAGGGGTGATGAGTAATTGTGAACTACAATTTGAATTAGCTTGTTTCATGATATTATCTTAAAAATAAGGATGTTATGCTATATAGCTATGCTCATAAGCATCATCTTAGAAATAAGGATGCTAGTTTGAGGTAGTAGATAGATGAATTTGGTATGCTCATGAGGTATTTAAGTAATCCATGAGCGAAATTTAGTGTTTTATCAAAAGGTTAGCACTAAAGACTTAATTTTAGCCTACCCAAAACCCTTCACTAAATCTTGGACTAAATCTTGATTACGTATGCATGAATAACCCCTAAGATATCACATGACATGACTCTAAAAAGGCCTTGTCGTAATTGGTATCTCAATCCCAACAAGGATCGGAGATCACCCTACTACCAATCCAACCCTGAGTCAGATAAATTCCGAACATATAGCAAGATGGAGAGATCAATCAACACAAAGACTTTGGGACAGGTCCAAGACTACGACCAACCCAAAAAAGTCTAACCATCCAATGCTCAACCAGCAACCATAACAAAACCAAAAAAATAACCAAGTCCACACCCATACCATAACAAAATGGAAAAATCATAAAACAAATACAGTCATATGGTATCAACCCTAATACAATAACAATGCCAAGGTTAACACCACTACCAACACCGCCCAAACTAACCCATAGTAGTCTCACAAAGACTCTATCCCAAATCCAAACAACATCCGATCGGGACATGCCCCAGACCATAGCCAAAACCGATGTCTAAGACTAAACCACTGAAAACATAAGATATAAAAAACAAGAAATGGAGCCTTCCGATGTATGAAAGCTCACCACTTCAAGTAAACACAATATGATCCCGAATCCAATCACTGAGTAGGAGGTATAGTATAACCAAAACCTGTATTGTGTAGGGATACAACGTCGAATACTGTTAGCGGTTGGAGAGCTAGCATGTATGTAACACCCCGATTCTAGTATCCGAAATGCTACACGGTGCTTATGGCCCTAAAAAACCATAACCTAACCCATGTCTGATATCTGTAATTGGGAACTGCATAATATGCTGCATAAATGCAAAAAAAGGCTAAAAGTCCATAAGGTTCAAATATCTGATAAAACATAACATCTAGAAATAGGTATATCATTACAAAAATAAAACTAAAATAATTATCGGAATATGCTATAGTCTAAAAGCCTCTAAACAGTCTAAAAACTATGGAGTTGATGGGTGATGTCCCCAACTAACTACGGACTACTGAAATAATAAAGTAATTAAATAATCATGCTATCCTCGAATGATGAGGACTCATTGCAAGTCTGGCTACTGAACGTCTGATCTACTAAGGATGCTCTGGAGCTCGTAGTTCTGAACCTATGGTATAAAACACCATAGAGTAAATACATCAGTACGATTGAATATACTGGTATGCAAGTGAAGTAGGCTTAATGCAAGGGGTTTATATGCATGAACAATACTAACTGACTAAATAACATGAACATGAAAATACATGCATGAATATGTGAACTGTGACGAAGATCATGGCATCACTGAATCTGAATACTGATAACATAAGTTTCGTATAACTAATATACTATTATCTAAATGACTGTGTTTGACAGTCCTATTTCTGATGGAACTAGTTGAGTTCCATACTGAACTAGGTGACTGTATCTGATAGTCCTAAATTTTGTAGAACTATCTATGTACTATTACTGAGACTAAGTCTAAGACTGTAACTGTGGGAAGTAGTCATCTAACTGACATGCCCCAAATAAGATAATATAATTAAGTTGGGTCCAATCTATAACCCTAATTGGAAGGGTGTTAATATCGCGCCACTGGTAAGGATAAGCTATGAGTAATCCCTCATCTAACAGGTACTCTACAAAAAATGGTGGAACCCTCATATAACAGGTTAATCCACCTTATCTACCCTCAACTAGCAGGTTTGATATCTCATCCTACGCTGGCTACGTAGTTCTGGAGCACAAGGATCGCTTCTAAGAATTACACTCTTTACTTGCTGGTGAGTTCCCATCCTTGGGCTTACTCGGTGCTGAATCCTACTCCCATCTGATTAGACACTGAACAAGATTAACTAAACTAAATTGGAATGTATTTATTGAGTTTCGTTGATTGACAGAACACTACTGAGATTACTGAATTTCTAAAATTTCTAAGATTGCTGAGTTTACTGAGTTTTCCTTAGTCATGTAGCTGACTGAATTCTACTGAGTTCTGAAATTGACTAAGAATACTACTGATCATGGCATGATTGAGATTATCATGAAACTGACACTGGTTGTAGGCACACAGCAAAATTGTTGGGTACAAGTACCCCCAGGACTCGATAGCATGAAACTGACAAGATGACACTTTTTGAAACATGACCATAGTCAACAATTCATAGTACAATTATTTGGGATTTTCATAAAGTATTCGCATGCTATAAGCATACACATGAATAGGAATATATGTAAACATACCATAATTTCATAATCCTAATCTCATAAGCATTACATTAATCTATTACAAAGCAAAACAATAATGTGGGAGTCATATCACACATAAAGGAGAAACATTGATTCATCAATTTAGGTCACAAATGAGTCAAAAGGCACAATTCCTATTCTCTTAGGCATTTTATCAAACAACTTGCATGCATATCTTTAGGCTTATGCATGAATATTGAAATAATACATCATGGCAATATTTTACACTTCCAATGTAAGAATTTCAACCACATACTAACATATTTTCATGATAATCATTAAAGACTTCAACTTGGAAATCAAACAACAACATAAACATGGATATAATCCAACTCATACCATAGAATCCAAAGTTTATATTTCAAATAGGGTTTCTTGAGCTTCAAAAGGTGAAAGGAGCCCATGAATCAACACTTGACATACCTGGGTGGATGGTTTCTTGAAAATTGGTGAAGGAAAGCTTGAATTCTTGACTTGGGATTAGACACCTAGGGTTTTTTGTTCTTGGGGATTGATCTTTGATAGAAATCCTAATTTGGTATTATTGATGAATAATGAAGTTATGAGCTCTGGTCTAATATAATTAGGGATCAAAACGGGTGGAAAAAGACCCAAATACCCTTTTAAAAATAGCTAAAAATCGCTGATCAGAAGTGGCGATGGTCCATCACTGGCTCGATGGTCCGTTGATCCATCCCATCATACTTGGATAGAACTTGAACTTTTTGTCCCTTCTGCGACAGTTTGGTCTATGGTCCATCGCTAACTCGATGGTCTGTCGGTCCTGACCATCGCACTTGGCCAGAAGATAGGTTCACTACCTTTATCGTGATGGCTTGGGCATTGGTTCATTGCTAGCTCGATGGTCCGTCGGCTTGACCGTTCCTTCTGGGTGGTTTTGATAGTTCTCTATAAATGTCCACAACTTTTTACTCCCATACCGGATTTGGATAAATTGATATCATTGGAAAGCTAATTCAATTTCCCACACGATCATTTAAAAAATTGGTATCGAAATTGGGGAAATTCTATTTGATTTAAACATTAATCATTTTCAAACTCATCACTAACTCTTCTGGAGACTAGATTTGACTTAAAGAAAAGTTTGGGGTATTACAATGAAACTCAAGGATAAGAAT
This sequence comes from Capsicum annuum, assembly GCF_002878395.1. Taxonomy (NCBI): domain Eukaryota; kingdom Viridiplantae; phylum Streptophyta; class Magnoliopsida; order Solanales; family Solanaceae; genus Capsicum; species Capsicum annuum. Next base: position 92,341,753 of record NC_061116.1, on the reverse strand, counting down.
AAAATAACGCCAACAGTTCAAATACAATCCATCATTGCATATAAACAATGATTTACATATATATATATATATATATTTATATATATATACGATGACAGGGTAGGGATCAAGGTTAGCATGAACTTTGAAAACATAAACCTAGGCTGTGTAGTGTGACCATCATAGAATTGGGCACCCACGGGCTATATGAGCCTAAATCTCCCCTAGCTAGAAGGGCCCAAGTGCGTGTAGCTGCATGAACATATCCACAACCATATATCCCTATATTGGTTACTCAAACCTCCCAGCATAATTAAGGGGACTTAAGCACTAGTACATATATTAAGGGGTACTTTAACCTCCCTTTTATATGTTCATTCGAGGGACTCGAACCACCCAATCATAAGACACCTTCACTGGATAGCACAGTTTTTAGTGTTAGTCCTTTGGACTCCACTTTCACAACTTGGCTATACATATCTCTTTTAAATCCCAATTTAAAACCATTATTCAACATTTACAACCATTAAGCTAATTAATTATCAAAGGTACTTCGTTGGTCATACCAACACCACTTGCAAGTATAGCACATGCCATTAATATTATCAGTGAACCATTCATTATTTGACTTTGGGACTCAAACCTATTCTCTAAAAAGACATTCAATTCAAAGTTTAGGAACTCGAACCTATTGTCAAACAAAGACATAAATCAAGTTAGTGTTTAAGGACTCAAACCCATTTACCCAAATAAACAACCAAGGTTACCATTTAAATCATTACATGGCAAACAAGGCCTTCAAAGAACCACTAGGACAATGCCTTAGTCCAAAACACTAGTTAACATGTGACTAGTTTATTCTCATAGGCATTTTCACAACACTTTGAGGGAATATCATTACCATAACCAAAACCAAAGTAAAAACCATAAAGTTTAGGGCTACCCATGACCAATTTCTTAAACCATAATTACCAAGCACCCATATGTGAAAAACCATCATTAAAACATGTATAAACACAATTTAAACCAAGAGTAAACAATACTCAACAATATGCACTAAACCCACTCATAGTTTTTCAAACCACTACTAATGATTCAAAATCAAAGCTTCAAAGGCATAATTTTTCATGAACTAACAATGAGGTAAGATTCACATGCCTTATTCCTGAAGATTCACAGAAAGAACATGACTCTTGAGCGTCAAGATGAACACCTTGTAGAAACCCTTGCCTAATCTTCAAAAGAGAGTTTAGAGAGTGTTTTTATGTGTTGTGATATTTCAAAGTATGTTATGAGAGTTCATAGTATGTTTTAAGATGTGGGGACTTAAGTGTTTTTGGGTGGGAAATATCCAAAATTTCCTAAACATAAAAGCTAAAAGTATATGTACAGGAGGGTACGACCACACCTCCTTAAATCGTACCCTAACATATGAGTGGTACCCACCACTCGTACCATAGGAATTAAATTTGACCAATACACTGTCCAACATATGACCACAAGGGCCAATAGGTACCCCAAAACCGTACCCTAGGCAGAATAGAATCATCTAGTCTAGAAATAGGACATCATATGGTTGGCATCATACTTTTTGTACCCTAATATACGACTAGTATGGTGCCTTCTCATATCTTATATAGAAACTAACCAAACCATACTGATTAATATACAAGTGGAAGGCCTCAAACCATGGCTAATCATACGACTAACACCCTGTAGTCGTATAATGAAACTCAAGAAATTTTCTAAGGGTCAAAAGCCAAGGTATTTCAATTCTCCCCCACTAGGATGATTCATCCTCGAATGATGGGTAAGGTAAGCATAAGCACGAGTTCAAACATTATTACTGATCAAACTAACCTTTAACCAAGTTAGAAAAAAAGACACAAGGAAATCAAGCCAACGCAGCCCAAACTGGGTCCTTGTCATAATGGGCATCCTAAGTCCTTCCAGGACAAGGGATTGCCCTCTTAGCCAATCCAACTACCTTATATAGACTTGGATGAGCTGATATTTGAGCATATAACAAGATAACGCAACACTCTTAGTAAGACTCTAGGATAGGGTCACAACTATGACCGAACTAATCGAGTCTAACCATACCAAACCAACCATCTATTCAATACCAAACCATTTAGAAAATATCAAAATAAAATATGATAATAAAACCAAAAATGTAATACGATGGAACAACCAACAATATTGCCCAATGATGTCAAACCTTACACTAATACCAATGTTAAGGCCAATACTAATACTGATCCCATCCATACCAACCCCCAGAAGTACCACAAAGCCTCTATCCAAAAAAATACAAATATTTGATTAGGACATGCCCCCAACCATGCAAAAAACCAATATTCGAAAAGAAAGTAAAATATCTAAGAATGTCTATCATAAAATGATACCATCCAAAAGGATGAAAGCTCACCACTTTAGTCCAATAAGTAGTCCCCAAATCAAATACTATGAAGGAGGAGTCGAACAACCAGTTACTGCATAACATGGGTATACACCAGCTAGTAGATGGGTTAGTGGGTGAACACTAGCATGAAACTCAAGATAAGGATAAGTTAATGCCAATTATCAAAACCAAGTGAAAGCCATCCAATACAAACAACCATATATATAAAGAAGTGCCGGGAAAAGGGATTGGGTTTAGCATGCCATTTAAAAACTTTACTTGGGTTGTGTAGCTTAGCCGTCCTACCACCCAGGGGCCATAAGGGTTCAGCTCCCCCTGCTGAAAGGGTCCCAGTGCATATAGCTGCACGACTAGGAAATATACCTGGGATGACTAGTATATCCCTCCAATAGAAATGTAACTATCGAAGACCCCTCATATCGATAAATATGAGTTTTTGGTTTGGATTCCCCTGAGACCACAACCTTCTACAACTTACTTTACACTTTTCGATATTAATGCCCAATTAAAACCATTAACAAACAATCCAATTATCCATTTTTAACCAAGGCTATTCAATAAACCAGTGGTATCATAATACCACCATACTTATAAGCATTATCCATAGCCAAATCATTTAGATTAAAGGGGCATTTAAGTGCACTATCATTAGCCATATTAAACCTCTTAAGAGACTACCATTTTCTCTATAATCCGCTTTGTGAAGAGTATGGAAAGAGCCACATAGGTGTGTGTAGAGTCGATAGTGATGTGTGCTTTGGGTATGGTGAGCCAGGCCATAGGATACGAGAATGTAGAGCACTAGCTCAAAGGGGTAGAGAGTTTCTTCAGCAGAGTGCCCCTTCCGGTGCCAGTAGTAGTCAGCGTCAGAATAGTCTCTACGTATTCAGGCTCTCTATGATCAGGAAAGGTTCCCTGATATAGACACGGGCATGTTATGAGTCGTTCATCTTTGTGATATGCATTTCTAGATCCTTTGCTTCCATTTTGAGCTTATATGTTAGCATTAGTCATGCATGAGTTTCAGATCTAAATAGGTCAATCATGACCCAGCTCGTAGGTGCCCCGTGCACCGCCCCAATAATCCAGCAGAGTGTGTTTAGAGGGACATAGAGTCCCAAGGGGGAGATTACCCATGATATTGTGATGATCACATATTCTTGGACTCATTCATTTGCATATTCAGACTCTCCTTATGAAGTTAGCATCAATGATCATTGCATAGCCAGATATGGTTTCAAGATTCAGTTCAGTTAGACATTCATGTATTAGATATGCATGTTCAGTAGAATGTATTCAATTTTTCAATATGTTTAGTCATGCATTCATGATATTAGCCCAGTTATGTATCCATGCATCTGATATGCATATCTATTATGAGAATTTAGCTTATGAGTAGCTTCAGTCAAGTATTCCATGTATCAGATATGCATGTCCAGTATGACAGTTCAGAATTAGTAGTTCGAGTTGCATAGTCATGTTTCAGATATTCCCATTCCTTGAGTAATTTCAGTCGATTAGTATTCTTAGCCTATCAAGAGACATTAGAGGATGAATGTTTTCAAGGGGGAGATATTGTAAGACCCCACAAAATTCTCTCATAGTCTAAGCTATAGAGCGTGTTCAGTGAAGTGTTAATCCGGCCCTAAAAGGTTGAGAAGTATCTTCCCTAGTGAGAAGTATTTTGAACCGTGTAGAATTTCCCTAATATCGACTTTTTGTCATGTAAAGAATTGAAAAAGCTTTCTTTCTATACAAAATTCACCCAAATTCGACACTCGGGCAAAGAGTTAAAGCCATTTTAGTGAGACAGTGTGCCACCTGGCACTTTAGTGCATCGCAGAGCTAGCCAAAATGGCAATCATCAAAATCCAGTGAGCCTCTGTGATTATGGCATGTTGTGCCAAGGCTTAATTTTAGAATTATCAATTTTCAGTGCACTAACGCGATTCCACCGCATCGAGGTGCCTTTTTAGTTTGCAACCAAGGTGGCAAAGCGATTTTCGCCGCGTCGCGCCTTCAAGAAGTTTTCTGATTGTCCAATTTCCAGTGAGCTAGTGCAATTATGGTGTGTCTCATCAGCATGTAAAATTAAGATTTTTCAGTTTAATTCCAAGGGTGAAAAAGGACTTTTCCCAAACCCTATATATACTCCTTAACACGGGATTTGGTCTTATTTCATCCAAATTATCATTGTTTTCTCTCAAAGTTGTTCAAGAACAAGAGCTAGGGTTTCTATAAAATCAAAACCCTTCCTTCTTCTTCAAGAGAAATTAAGAAATCAAGAATCTCTCTAAGGGATTTTAAGAAAGAGTTTCTCTAAGGTATGTAGATATTGATTCTTGGGTCCCTTTCATCCAAGAAGCTCAAGAACCTTTTTTAAAATTTTAAAGCTTTTATGTTTATGAGTTTTCATGATTCATGTGAGTTGAAATTGATGTTCATGCTATTATTGAGTTGTGATTCATGTTTGTTTACAAGGTTTTCAAGATTTGACCCTAGTATGTGGTATTCATGTGATGTTCACAATAAACCGTCTTTAAGTTACTTTTTAAGTGGTGTGTTCATGTTAATTAAGTGTAGAAATTATTGAATAAGTAAACCATGCTCCCCATATACTTGATAAAATGCTTATGTGAATGAATTAAAGCCATCATCACATGTTGACTAAAAATTCCCAATTGTATGTAAGCCCATGCATGCCAAGTGTTTGTTGAAAAGCCTTAGTGATTGAACTATGGCATGATAGCATGAAATTCCCTAATTTTGTGCTCTTTGATACATGCTAAGACTTTAATACATGTTAAGTGTTTGATGAATGAATTGTAACATGATAGCATGAAGTTCCCCAATTATGTGTTCTCTGGTACATGCCAAGACTTAAATATATGTAAAGTGCTTGATGCAAGGCCTTGTTGAATGTAGTATGATCCAATAGTATATCTCTCTATACTATCACATGTTTATGATTCCTAAATGCTCGAAGTGATGCCTTAGTGATTGTGATAGTGAATGATTATCCATGGTCTTGATTATTCAAGAATGGTTATGTTTTACTTTTATGTTGTCGAGTCCTGGAGGTATTTATACCCAACAATTTAGCTACAGTCTAGAGCCCGTGTTAGTTTTCATGATAATATCAATCAAACCATGATTTTCAGAACTCAATGAGTTATAAAACTCTGTATTCTCAGACAGATACAAAACTTAAGAAATCTCAGTAATCTCTGTAATCGTCGTAATCTCAGTATCACTAGTAACTCAGCCTCAGTTCTGAACCCAGCTCAGATCTAGTAGTATTCAAGTTTTCAGTTCTAACCTCTGTAGTAATCGAGTACTCTATTCAAAGCTTAGTGTCGTTTAGTTAGATAACGAGATTCAGTAGTATTTCGTTAGATACAAAACCAAGTGAATTGAGCTTAACTCAGTTAGATCATTTGAGAAACATGATCAGTATAAAATTCAGCTTAGTTTGTGTTTAGTTAAGAATCAGGTTTATGTTTTTCAGTTGGGAATAGGAGCTAGCACCGAGCGAGGGCAGGGATGGCGGCTCCCCGTCAGAGAGGCAGAGTCGTTAGGAGCAATCCATGAACTCCAAAACTGCATAGCCAATGCAGGATGCAGGAGTCACTCGTTAGGAAAGGCTAGTCACCCATCAGATAGGCTTTACTATTATATTGCCTTACGCTAACTTCCTACGAGGGTCACCTGTCAGATAGGCTTGACCAAAGAGGCCTTTACCCATGGCACGGTATTGATACCCTTTCAGCTGGGGTTACAGGTTAGACCCCACCAGTTGAGATAAGGGGCATTTCGATTAAGTGACTTGTTCCCACAGTTATAGTTTTAGTATCAATCTTTAAAAATAACGACTATCAGATACAGTCATCTATCATAGTAAGGAACTCTAATAGTTCCATTAATTCATAGACCACCCGTCAGATAGGCTTGGTCCCATATAAAGTTATTCTGTATCAGATCTAGAGATCATCAATCAAATAGGCTTTATCTCAGTCTCATAATCAGTTGAGTAATTTCATTATCAGATCCCAAGATCACCCGTCAGATAGGCTTGATTTCATTCTCAGATTTAGTTGAGTATTTTTGTTATTAGATCTAGAGATGACCTACCAGATAGGCTTGATCTCAGTCTCATAATCAGTTGAGTAATCTCATTATCAGATCCCGAGATCACCCATCAGATAGGCTTGATCTAAGTCTCATAATTAGTTAAGTAATCTCATTATCAGATCCCGAGATCACCCGTCAGATAGGCTTGATCTCAATCTCAGATTCAATTGAGTTTTCTTTTTATCAGATCTATAGATTAACCATCAGATAGGCTTGATCTTATTATCATAATCAGTTGAGTAATCTCATTATCAGATCCCAAGATCACCCATTTGATTGGCTTGATATCTGTCTTAGATTCAGTTGAGTATTCTTGTTATCAGATCTAGAGATCACCCATCAGATAGGCTTGATCTCAGTCTCAAATTCAGTTGAGTAATCTCATTATCAGATCTCGAGATTGCCCATCAGATAGGCTTAATCTCAGTCTCAGATTCAGTTGAGTATTCTTGTTGTTAGATTCGGACATGATCATTTCTTATCATTGATAGTAGATTCCGAAATCATCCATTAGAGAGGTTTAATCTCCGATGAAGTCAGTCGAGAGTAGAAAGCTCAGAATTTAGTCATTGGTATGAGTAAATTTAGTTAATCAGTTTTAGTATCATCAGTTTTTGAGATCACTTGCTAGATAAGACTGATCTCAACTCCAGTAGTCAGTTATCAGTATCTCAGGCATTAGTAGTTAGTTCTGATGGAAGTAAAGTAGTATCTCAGTCACGATGATTTTAGTTATGGTTCATGTATTCATGCATATGTTCTCATTCAATACTTTTATGATTATTTTTTTTGGTAATTCTTCATGCATAGGCCCTTGCATTTAGCCTTACCTCATCTTCATACTCGGTACATTCCCGTACTAATGCATTTGTGCTATGGTGTCTTATTTGACACCATATGTTCAGAGGCACGAGATCCATAGTACCCTTAGCAGCTCAGTCCCAGTCAGCAGCAGTAGACATAGAAGTGAGTCCTCTTCAGTCGAGGTTGATCCTTATATTTATCATTATCGAATCAGATTTGGTTTAATTTCAATAGAAGAAGTTATTTGGGGACATGTCCCATCAACTCCACAATTCAGACAGTTTAGAGGCTTTTCAGACAGATGTGTCAGTATTTAGTTTTCAATTTTGAGTATTTTTAGAAGTTTTGAACCTTATGGCCAGTTTTCACATTTATTATCTATATTAGCAGTGTTCAGGTAAAAATATAAGTAGAGGGTTGGATTTTGGTCCTTCAAGATCATGAGCACCATGTGACATTCCGATTCTAGAAAATCCGGTCGTTACAGGAATACACACTGTCAGATGAGGGTGTGATTCTTAGAAATCATCCTTGCGCTCCAGAACTATGTAGCCAACATAGGTTGAGACATCAACACTGTCAAATGAGGGTCGATGAGGTGGATAAGCACTGTCAGATGAGGGCCCCACCATTCTCTTTTGGGGACATTGTCAGATGAGAGTTACCCACAACCTGTCCTTACCAGTGGTGTGGTATTGATACCCTTCCAATTAGGGTTACAGATTGGACCCCACCTCAGCTCTATTGCTTTATTTGGAGCATATCTGTTAGATGACTACTTCCTACAATTTTAGTTATAGATCAGGACTGTCAGACACAGTCATTCAGTTTCAGTAATAGAACTCAGATAGTTCTACAGTATTCAGGACTATCAGATACAGTCAACTCAGAATGGTATGCAACTCAGCTAGTTCTATCAGAAACTAGACTGTTAGATACAGTTGTTCAGTATTAGTTATTTCAGGTACACAATTATCAGTATCTCATGTTATCAGTACTCAGATTCACTAATCATGCTATTATGAACTCAGTTACAGTTATTATGTATTCATGCATGTATTCTCACACTCATGTTATTTAGTCAGTTAGTATAGTTCGTGCATGTGAACCCTTTGAATTCAGCCTACCTTATATGCATACCAGTACATTCAAACATACTAATGTATTTGCGCTATGGTGTTTTATACCATAGGTTCAAAAGTACAAGCTCCAGAGCATCAGTAGCATTCCAGTCTTAGCAGTCAGAGTTAGTAGTGAGCCCTCATCCTTCCAGGACATGACCATTACTTTATTATCTCATTAATTTATTTATTTTAGTAGTTGGTGTCAGTTGGGGACATGTCCCATCAACTCCTTATTCAGACAATTTAGAGGATTTTAGACTTGCATGTTCAGACAGTTATTTCAGTTGTTTAGGTATTGATATACCATATCTTCAGATGTTATGTTTTATCAGTTATGTTACAGTTTTGAACCTTATGGCCTTTCAGCCTTTATTTCTGCATTTATACTGTATATTATGTAGTATATAGGTACAGAAATCAGTCATGGGTTAGCCTATGGTCCTTCGGGGTCATGAACACCGTGTAGCATTTCGTGTACCAGATTCGAGGCGTTACCCATATCTTTATAAGAATTTTGTCAAACACCTTGGGGAATAATATAACCAAAACCAAATTCCATTACCATTAAACCATTAGCATAAAATTCAATTGTCCAAAACCACCGTTAATGAATAGAAAACATAAATAATACCATTGGAAATCATATCTAAGCATTTAACATCACCCTCAAATCAATAGTTGAAAGTCCTAATCATGAAAGAGAAAAACCATGAATCAACCATGTAAGCATGCCTTTAATTGAAATTACAATTAGGGAAGAGAATCATGCCTTAAACCATGAAGATTGATGGAAAGTATTCACCAAGACAAGTCCCAAAGTAATCTCGCAGTTGAAACCCTAGCTCTTTGCCCCAAAAGCTCTTGAGATAAATATGATATGTTTCAAAAGAATTTCTAAATATTTAAGAGTAAAATAATAGGATAAATAACCTTTGAAGTGTATTAGAAGTCATGGGTCCTTATTAGGGTAAGTAGGAAAATGTCCAGAATACCTCTACTTAAATCCCATACAAACCCGACACAGGGTCATGACTAACTTTCTTATGAGTCGTAATCTCCCTTACGGTTGATACCCACCCAATCGTAACCAAGCCTTAACTATGGATCAGACACTATCAAGTATACGACTCATCCACCTAAGTCGTAACCTCATCATACGACCCGTACCCATGTTCTGTATCCCTGGAAGAATATAACACCACGAGTTACCTTTACGACTCGTACCCAACCATACGACTTGTACCCAACCATACGACACTTACCCCTAAGTCGATCCATTCCATTGACCAAAACCATCCCACCAACTAACATTGGTTAGCTTACGATCGGACTTAACCACTCGTAACCCAATATACGGCACATACTATGAGTCATATTGGGTTCGAAGAATGGGATTCCAGGATATTTTCTAAGGGTCCAAACCTGGGATACTTTGGTCTCCCCTACTAGGAACATTTATCCCTAACTGACAGATAAGGTACGGGTAACCATACACAGATTCATTTGCATTATCAAACATCCCTTTAACAAGTTTTGAAAATAAAGAGGCAAAGATGTTACTCTTTCCTTTAACAAACTCAAAAAATAAAGATGTGTTCAAGAACACATACCTTCCGCATGAATATTAGGAGTAGAAAATAAGAGCGGATACTTGGACTTCATGTTCTCCTCGCCACTTCCACCTTGTGGTTCCGCCATAGAACCATAACTAATGCCATATACTTGGTTTGTAATCGACAAACTTGCCTATCCAATATCTCAACCGGGACTTCTTCATAAGATAGAGAATTCAAGATATCCAACCCCTTTAAAGGAACAATCAAAGACGAATCACCAACACATTTCCTCAAAATAGAAACATGGAATACCGGATGAACCAAACTCAAGCTTGATGGAAACTCTAACTCATACGCAACATTTCTTGCTCTCTGTAAAATCTCATAAGGACCAATGTAACTAGGACTGAGCTTTCCCTTTTTGCCAAACCGCACTACTCCCTTCATAGGGAACATCTTAAGTAAAATCTTATCCCCAATTGTAAACTCCAAGTTTCTACACCTAACATCCACATAGGACTGTTGATGACTCTGGGCAGCCTTGAGCCTATCCTGAGTCACCTTCACCTTTTCTATAGCTTGATTAACCAAATCTGGACCAAACAAATCAGCCTCACTGAGCTCAAACCAACCAATAGGAGATCTACACCCCCTAGCATACAACGCCTCAAAAGGAGCCATAGCAATACTCTTTAGAAAACTATTGTTGTAAGAAAGCTCTACCAAATGTAGATGCTTTACCCAACTTCCACCATAATCAACCACACAGGCTCAAAGCATATCTTCAAATGTCTGAATAGTTCTCTCTGCCAGCCCATCCAACTATGGATGAAAGTAGTACTCAAACCCACCTTAGTCCCCAACTCTTTCTAGAAAGACCTCCAGAGATGGGACATGAATTGCATACCGCGATTGGAAATAATCTAAATAGGCACCCCTTGCAATTTCACAATCTCTAGAAGATAAAGCTTTGCATAATCCTCCGTCGAAAAGTTATTCCGCATAGGCAAGAAATACGCAAACTTTTTCATCCTATTCATGATGACCAAAATTGGTTTTGAGACCGAGGAAGACCGGTACCGAAATTCATATTGATCTCCTCCCACTTCTAATCAGGCAATACAATCTCTTGATACAACCCACTAGGCCTCATGTGCTCAACCTTAACTTGTTGACACACCATGCAATTAGATACAAAATCAACCACGTACCACTTCATGCTACTCCACCAATAGATCTCCTTGAGATCATGGTACATCTTAGTAGTTATAGGATAGACAACATAGCGCGGCTCGTATCCCTCAGCCAAGATCCTTTACTGCAAACTATCTAAATCAGGAATACACAACTTGCCTTAGTACCACAAAGTACCATTGCCGCTAATCTAAAAATCCACCACCTTTTTTCTACCAACGCTACCCTTGATTTTCATCAAGGCGAAATGCAACACTTGCTTCTCCTTAATGTCCACACCAAGAGACGATCTAACCACTTCTTGCTCTATCACACCACCATCCTTGGAGTCAAAGGGACAAACCCCAAGATTTTTAAAATGGTGAATATCCTTCACCAACTTTCGCTTCCCTTCTTCCACATGATCCAAACTACCTATGGACAACTTGCTAAGAGCATCAGCAACCATGTTAGATTTCCCTGGGTGGTAGTGAAGACTCATATCATAATCCTTAAGAATCTCAAGCCATCTCCTCTGCCTGAGATTCAACTCTTTTTATGAGAACACATACTGCAAACTCTTATGATCAGAATAGAATCCACGTTAACACCATACAAATAATGGTGTCATATTTTAAAAGCAAACATAACAACCAACAGCTCTAAATCATGAGTAGGATAGTTCCTCTCATGCACCTTTAACTGCTTGGAAGCATAGGATATCACCTTCCCATGCTGCATCAAGATACAACTAAGACCCACCCTAGATGCATCACAATAAACCACGAACCCATCATTGCCTTCCTGTAAGGTCAGAACTGGAGCCGAAGTCAACTTATCCTTCAACTTCTCAAAACTCCCCTCATACATATCATACCAAGAAAACTTAACCTTCTTCCGAGTTAACTTAGTCAAAGGACCAACTATCAATAACAAACTCTCCCAAAACCACCTATAATACCCAGATAAAACCAAGAAGCTTCACATATAAGATGGATTCATATGTCTAGGCCACTTTTTAACCACAACCACCTTCTACGGATCTACCATGATCCCTTCATTAGACATGATATAACCCAAGAAAGTCATAGCATTCAACCAAAACTCATACTTAGATAACTTATCAAACAACCGTTATTTCTTTAAGGTCTGCAACACTGCACAGAGGTGATTAGCATGATCCACCTTAGTCTTTGAATACACCAGAATATCATCAATAAACACAATAATAAAAAGGTCCAAAAACTGCTAAAACACCTTATTTATCAAATCTATAAATTGTTTTGGGGCATTTGTCAATCCAAATGACATCACTAAAAACTCATAATGCCCATACCGAGTACGAAAAACCATCATAGGGATATCCACCTCCCTAATCTTAAACTGATTGCACCTATACTGAAGATTTATCTTAGAGAAAAACTTGGCACCTTGCAACTGGTTAAACAGATCATCTATCCATGGAAGAGGATATTTGTTCTTGATCGTTACCTTATTTGACTACCTATAGTCCATGAACATATGAAGGGAACCATCCTTCTTGCACATGAACAACACTGGTGCACCCCATCGAGATAAGCTAGGATGAATAAATATTTTATTTAGAAGATCCTTAATTTTCTCCTTGAGTTCCCTTATTTCACTTGGAACCATTCTATATGGAGGAATAGATATTGGAGGAGTATCCGAAAGAAAATCAATACCAAACTCTGTTTCCCTATCCGAAGGAACACCTGGTAGATCATTCGAAAATGCCTCTGGAAACTCATTGACTACTAGAACTGACTGCAATGAAGGACCTTCCATGTTAGAATCTTTAACTCAGACCAAATGACAAAGACAAACCTTACCTCCAAGCATTAAGATAAGAAATAAACTTCCCCTTTGGTGCTAAGGAACTACCTTCCCATTTCATTTTTGGCTCACCAGGGAACCTAAACAAAACCCTACGGGTTCGACAATCCAAAATGTAACCAATCCATGTGCAAGATTACATCAAAATTTACCATACTCAACTCAAATAGATCTGCTGAAGTTTACCTACCACTCATAGATCCCATACACCCCCTATAGACTCGTTAGCAATGATCGGATCTCCTATCAGGGTAGAAATACAAAATAGATCTAAAATAATCTCCAAATTGAAACCAAAAGACACAGCTATAAAAAGAGTCATATAGGAAAGGGTAGAACCCGAATCAAGCAAACAATGTGTCAGGAGAGAAAACCTTTAACATACCAATCACAATATGAGGCGATGCCTCAGATTCTTAATGGGACACCAAAGCATACAACCTATTTTGACCAACACTAGAACCATGAGAAGTAACAAAAGCAGGTACCACACCACCAGGTGTAGAAATAGAAGATGAAGCCATCAAAATCTTATTCTCCCCTATAGCAACCATGTTAGATAGAAAATCCTTGAGCCGATGGCCTACTTAGCCATACTTGAGGAAATTATCCCTTCCTTTCTCATAATATCACCGCTGAGAACGATCATAAAATCGACCAGGAGGATATGCAGAAACAAACTGACCTCTGCTTGCCTGAGACTAGGCTCTCAATGCTCGAGAATTATCACTACTATGATAACACCTATCGTCCATCTAGTGGGGGTAATGAGCATTAGCAGTGGAGAAGTAACCAGAACTCAACCACTTCTTTTTCTACCACTTCCCACTGTCTCAACCACCCTAAGATTGGGCACTTTTCCAATCAAAAAACCTGCCCCGCTTACCCTACCTGTCTCTAAATTTTGCCTTCCTTCTCTTCTCATCCTCAACCTATTATTTATGAATAGTAAGGCTTGACATGACCATATCCTTCATGAGAAAAACAACCTTACTTTCTAGAATTAGATCTCTATTTATCACAGAAGCAAACTTCCTCATTCTTGACCTCGTATCAGCCACCAAATTAGGAGCATACCTTGAAAAGTAATGGAACTTCAAAGCATACTCCTTCACAGACATTCTCCCTTACCTGAGGTTCACAAACTCCTCCATCTTAGCTTTCCTCTACTCTTGAGGAAACAACCAATTCATGAAAGCCTTAGAAAAGGCATCCTAGAAATAATCATTTTCTATATCACCCTTATCTTTGTCTTACTCCTCATAACATAGATAGGCAATCTCTTCGAGCTAATAAGCTATAAAGTTTACTCCTTCCACATTAGTACCCTTCATTACCCAAAAGATCTTCTCCATCTCATCAAGAAATCCCTGTGGGTCTTCCTTCACCTTTACTCTCGTAAAAGTTAGAGGACCCATCTGTATAAACTGTCCAAGCCTAGAGGCCTCAACAGACACAACACTAGACGTACCCCGCTCGGCCTGAGCAGATACCAGTTGGGCTATAGTATGCATAGGCTGATGAACTCCACATTCATTACGTTGCCCTGAGGGATATAAGGAGCAGTAGAAAGAATAGGAGGAACTCTAGAACAATCAATAATAAGACCATGAGATCGAAGATAAACCTCGAGAGTAGAATGTGCTCCCTTAGCATCACTTCCATATGGGGAAGAAGAATTTTCTTGTGTTCTAGATCTAGGAGGCATAATCTAAAAAATGAACAAATAAGGATTAAAGGAGATTCCAAGACTAAAAATTCAAGCTTGACGAAAGAATACCAAGAAAGTAAAACATTTCTAAACGTCTTATAGCCTCTTCCTTATATGTGTGGCCCGCTACACACCCCTAAAAGACACTTTACTCAAGACGGCTTTGTGGACTCCCAATTAGCCATGAACCTAGGATCTGATACCTACTTGACACAGCCCGAACCGGGGCCTTATTATAATGGCCATCCCAAGTCCAACCAGGACTGGGGAATGCCCCTTAACCCAACCCAACCACCTTATACAACCTTGGATAAGCTAAATTTTGAGCAAATAACAAGATAACATAACGCTCTAATCAGCCCAAACCAACCATCTATTACATACCAAACCATTTAGAAAATTTCTAAACGTAATATGATAATCAAACCCAATATGTAATACGATAGAACAACCAATAATATTGTCCAATGATGTCAGCCCCAACACCAATGCCATTGTTAAGGTCGACACCAATACTGATCCTACCCATATCAATCTCCATATTTACCATAAAACCTCTATAAAAAATAATACAAATATTCAGTGGGACATGCCCCCAACTATGGACAAAACTAATATTTGGAAAGAAAGTAAACCGTCTAATAGTGTCCCACATGAAATGATGCCTTCCAACAGGATATAAGCTCAGCATTTTAGTCCAATAAGATATCCACAAATCAAGTACTATGAAGAAAGAGTCACACGATTGATTATTACATAGCATGGGTATACATCCGCTAGTAGATGGATTAGTGGGTGAACACTAGCATAAAACATGAGATAAGGATAAAGTAATGTCAGTTATCAAAACTAAGTAAAAACCATCCAGTGCAAACAACCATACGTATATATAAGTGCTGGGAAAAGGAAATAGGTTTAGCATGCCTTTTAAAACCTTTACCTGGGTTGTATAGCTTAGACGTCCTACCACCTACGTGCCATATGGGTTTAGCTCCCCCTGTTGAAAGGGTCCCAGTGTATGTAGCCATAAGACCAGGCAATATCCTTGGGATGACTAGTATATCCCTCCAATATAAATATGACACTTACATCTGGCCATCGAAGACCCCTTATATGGATAAATATGAGTTTTCGATTTTAATCCTCCCGAGGCCACCACCTTCCATGGCTTAGCTTACATTTTCCGCCATTAATACCTAATTTAAACCATTAACAAACAATCTAATTGTCCATTTATTAATTAAAGCTATTCAATAAACTAGTGGTAACATCATACCATCATACTTGCAAGTATTATCCATAGCCAAACCATTTAGATTAAGGGGACATTCAAGTGCCCTATCATTAGCCATATTAAACCTCTTGGGAGACTACCATGTTCTCCACAAGCATTGCCAATAAGACATTAACCTTGATAAGTCATTGAAAAATATTTAAGGCTTTATATATAAGCTGAAAAAAATCTAGAGTTCCATTAACATAAGTCAATGCAACGAATATATCATTATAAGCATTTGGTCAAACACCTTGGGGGCATAATATAACCAAAACAAAATTCCGTTACCACTAAACCATTACCATACAATTCAATTGTCCAAAACCACTGTTAATGCATAAAAAATATTATTAATACCATAGGAAATCATATCCAAGTATTTAACATCAAAACCCCCAAATCAATAGTTCAAAGCCTTAATCATGCAAGAGAAAAACCATGAAATCAACTATGAACCATGACTTTAATTGAAATTACAATTAGGGAAGAGAATCATGCCTTAAACCAAGAGGATTGATGTAAAGAATTCACCAAGACAAGCCCCAAAGTAATCCCTTAGTTGAAACCCTAGCTCTTAGCCCGAAAAGCTCTTGAGAGAATTATGATATGTTTAGGAAGAGTTTCTAAGTATTTAAGAGTAAAATAATAGGGTAAATAACCTTATAAGTGTATTAGAAGTCGTGGGTCCTTATTAGGGTAAGTAGGGAAATGTCCAGAATACCCCTACTTAAATCGCTTAAAAACCTAACATAGGGTTGCGATTGACCTCCTTATGAGTCGTAACCTCCCTTATGGTTGATACCCACCCGATCGTAACCAAGCCTCAACTATGGATCAGACACTATCCAGTATATGAATCATCCACCTAATTCATAACCCTAACATACAACCCGTAACCATGATCCATATCCCTGGCAGAATATGACACCAAGAGGATTAAATATTGACCACCTTACGAGTTACCTATATGACTTGTACCCAACCATATGATACTTACCCCTAACTCGTATCTATTCCAATGAACAAAACCATCCCATCAACTAACACTGGTCATCTTATGATCTTTACCACTTATATCCCAGCATACAACTCATACCATAAGTCGTATTGGGTCCAAAGAATAGGATTCCAGGAAATTTTTGAAGGTTAACCTAGGATGCTTCACTAGATTTCTTTATCTAAGATGGAAAACAAAGATGTGATGAAGGACGTATACCTTCTGCATGATTTTTTGGGATGGGGAACAAAGGCGAATAATTTGAATTTATGTCATCTTTCGCTTTCCAAGTAACTTCCTCAATCTTATGGTTCCTCCTAAGAACCTATACCGAAGCCATGTCCTTTATCCATAATCGACAAACTTGATGATCTAAGATCTCAATAGAAACTTCCTTATAAGATAAGGAATTTGAGATACCCCACCATTCCAAAGAAACAACCAATGAAGGATCACCCACATATTTTCTCAACATAGAAACATAGAAAATCGGATGAATGGAGCTCAAACTAGGAGGCAACTCCAACTCCTAAGCAGCATTGCCAACCCTCTTCAAGACCAAGTATGGGACAACATACCAAGGACTTAAATTTCCCTTTATACTAATCCACATTACTTCCTTCATGGGAGATACCTTTAAGAATAGCTAATCACCAACATTGAACTCTAACTCCTTATGCCTCACGTCTACATAGGACTTTTGGATACTTTGAGGCTTTCAATCTAACACGAATCACCTTCACCTTCTCTGAGGCTTAGTGAACCAAATCAGGGCTAAACAACTTACCCTCAAAAACTTAATACCAACCAATAAAAGAACAACATCTACTACCATACAATACCTCAAAAGTATGTATACCAATGCTGGAGTGGTAGCTATTATTATAGCAAATTCAATCAAAGGAAAGTGGCTGAACCAACTACTACCCTAGTCAATCACGCAAGCACAAAGCATATATTTTAATATCAGAATGGTGCTCTTCGCTTATCCATCTGACTGCGGTTGGAAAGCTGTACTAAGGCACACATTAGTTCCCAAATCTTTCTAAAATGACTTCTAAAGGTGAGATAAGAATGGAGTACCACAATCCAAAATGATAGATACAAGAGCACCATGCAACTTTACTATCTCTACAAGATATAACTTAGCATAATCCTCCACTGAATAACTGGTCCTCATCGATATGAAGTGAGTAGACTTCGTCATTCTATCCACAATGACCCAAATCAAATCACACTAATTCCAAGATCGAGGAAGACCATTAATGAAATCTATATTAGTCACTTCCCACGTCCGTTTGGGTAATTCAATATCTTGGTACAAACTGTCATTTCTCATGTGCTCAAATTTCACTTGTTGACACACCATACACTTAACCATATAGTTAGCCACGTCTTATTTCATAGTATTCCACCAACAGAAATCCTTAAGATCATGATACATCTTTGTCAAATAGGGATGAATAGCATATCGAGATCCATAAACTTTTGCCAAAATCCTTTACCTCAAACCATCATCATCGAGAACACATAATCTTCCTTGGTACCTCAAGATACCATCTTCACCAATCATAATGTCAATAATCTTCTGCTGACCTATATTTCCTCTAATATTGATCAAGTTAGAGTCTAACATTTGATTTTCCTTTATCTCAACAACAAGAGATAAGTACGATACCTGACGCACAAACACAACAGTATCCTTAAAGCCCATGAGACAAACTCAAAGATTAGCCAAATAGTGAATATCCTTTACCAACTCTTGCTTATTCTCATTTATATGAGCTAGACTCCCCATGGATAACCTGCTAACAATATCAGCAACTATATTAGCTTTACCTAGATGGTAGTAAAGACTCATATCATAGTCCTTTAGCAACTCAAGCCACCTTATTTGCCTAAGATTTAACTCATTCTGAGAAAACACATACTATAGTCTCTTATGATCCGAAAAATAATCAACATGAAGCCCATAAAGACAGTGACACCAAATCTTTAGCACGAATACCACAGCTAACAACTCTAAGTCATAAGTACGGTAGTTCTTTTCATGAAATTTCAACTGCCTAGAAACATAGAACACTATCCTACCATGCTGCATCAACACATAACTAAGCCCAACACAAAAGCATTATAGTATAGTATGAGGCCATTATTACCCACGACCAGGGTCAAACCAAAGCTAAAGTCAACTTATCATTCAACTTCTCAAAACTACTCTTATACGCATCCAAATAAGAACTTGACCTTTCTTTAGGCCAACTTAGTCAATGAGGTAGCTATAGTAAAAAACATTCCATAAATCTCCTTGCCTTAAATTCACAAACTTTTTTGCTTTTGCCTCTCTCAACTCCAGAGAAAAGAAATGGTCCAAAAATTCACTAGAGAAATCCTCCCACAAGGCAGAACTAATATCCTCATCCCTCAATTGTTCCCACTCTTCGTCTATTAGTATGCCACATCCTTCAACTAGTAGGCCACAAACTCCACGCCCTTCACATTAGTATCATGTATAATAGAAAAAATCTTATCCATATCATCAATAAAATCTTAAGGATCCTCCTCATCCTTTATGCCTATAAATGTAGGGGGATGCAACCTCATAAATTGGCCAAACCTTGTGGCCTTAGAAGATAAAGTGACAGTAACTCCACGCTCAGGTTGAGAATCTACCAACTAAGTCAATAGGTTAATAGAGCGACAAAATTGAACATTAGTAGCATTCCCTTGAGGTGACTGAGTATGAGTGTCACCCTCAGGAGTAGGATTAGTGGGGATAGATGGAACCCTACAAGGAAAGTTAGATATAGCGACCCTTGACCCGGTCTAAACACTAGAAGTAGAGTGTGTCCCCTCAATATTGTACCCAGTTAGCACAGGTAAATTTGCATAATCATCAGATCTTCTTGGAGGCATGATCTGAAATACAAGCAAATAAAAATCAGAAGAATTTAAGACCTTAGACTCTATAGCTCAAAGTAAGACAACAAGAAAGTAAAATATTCCCAAATGCCTCAAAGCATTTTTATTACGAGTATGGCACACTACACACCCTTAAGAGAGACTCTACTCAACAAGACTTTATAGGAGCCCAATTGACTATGAACCTAGGTTCTCATTCAAACTAAACACGACCCGGACCAGGGCCTTATCGTAATAGGCATCTCAAGCCCAACAAGGATTGGAGATCACCCCACTACTTAATCCAACCAACCAGCATATACCCTAAGTCAGATGAATTTCAAACATATAACAAGATAGAGTGATCAATCAACACAAAAATTTTGGGATAGAAATAAGACCAGCACCAACCCAAACAAGTCTAACCATCTAATGCTCAACCAAAAACCATAACAAAACCAAATTAATAACAAAGTCCATATCTATACCATAATAAAATAGAACAATCATAAAACAAATACATTTATACGGTATCAGCCCCAATACCAATACCAATACCAATACCAAGGCTGAAACTACTACTGACACCGCCCATACCAACCTATAGTAGTCTGACAAACCCTTTATCCAAAAGCCAAACAATATTTGGTTAGGACATGCCCCCGACCATAGCAAAAACTGAAGTCCAAGACTAAACCAATAAAAACATAAGAAACCAAAAACAAGTAATGGAGTCTTCTGACGTATGAAAGCTCACCATTTTAAGTCAACACAAGCTGATCTCGAGTCCAATCACTGAGTCAAATGTGTAGTGCGACCAACACCTGCATTATGTAGGGATACATCATCGAAGACGGTTAACTGTTGGAGCACTAGAATGTAATTCAAGGATAAGGATAACATAATACCATCAGTTAAAATCCAATCCACCAATGCATATAACCAATGTAATACACACACACACATATATACCATGCCGGGGTAGGTCACAAGATTAGCATGGACTTTAAAAATATTAACCTGGGTTATGTAGCATAGAACAAGGCACCCACGAATTATATGAGCCTAACTCTCCCCTAGATGGAAGGGCCTAAGTGCGTGTAGCCACACAAACTAGAGATATCCATAATAGTATATACCTATATGGGGAACTTAAACCTCCTGGAATAATCAAGGTGACTTAAGTACTAATATATATAGTAAGGGAGAGTCGAACCTCCCTTTCCTATGTTTATTTGGGGGATTCAAACCACCCGATCATAAGACACCTGCACTAGCTAGCAAGATTTCTAGTGTTAGTCCTTTTGACTCCATTTTCACTGCCCGACTACACATCTCACTTTAAAATCCTAGTTTAAAACAATTATTCCACATTCATAATAATTAAGCCAATTACTTACCAAAAGTACTTCGTTGGTATCATCTACTAACACTACTTGCAAGTATACCTATGCCATTACTATTATCAATCAACCAATCATTCTTTTGACTTTGGGACTTAAACCTATTATATACAAAGAAACATATTCAATTCAAAGTTTAGGGACTCAAACCTATTGTCTAACAAAAACATAAATCAAGATAGTATTTAGGGACTCAAATCCATTTACCCAATTAAACCACAAAGGTTACCATTTAAATTATTACATGGACAATAAGGCCTTCACAAAACCATTTACCAACCATCTATATTCATTAGGACAAACCCTTAGTTCAAAACACCATTTAATATAAAACTAGTTTATTTTCTTACACATTTCACAAACACTTTAAGGGCATATCATTACCATGACCAAAATCAAAGTAAAAACCATTAAGTTTAGGGTTACCCATGACCCATTTGTTAATCCACAAGTATCAAGTACTCACAAGTGCAAAACCATTATTAAAATATTTATAAACACAATTTAAACCAAGAGTAAATAAAATAATATGCATAAAAACCTCAACATTGATTATCAAACCACCACTAATGATTCATAATCAAATATTTAAACATATGATTTTTCATTAAATAATAATGAGGAAAGATTCACATGCCTTATTCATGAAGATTCATGGAAAGAACTTAATCCTTGAGCCTCTAGATGAATACCTTATAAAAAACCTAGCCCAATCTTCAGGAGAGAGCTTAGAGAGTGTTTTAATCTTTCAAAATATGTTATGAGAGGCCATAATATATTTTAAGACATGAGGAATTATGGGTTTTAGGGTGGAAAATATCTAAAATGTCCACAGCTTAAAAGTTGAAAACATGTGTGCAGGAGGGTAAAACCACATCCCCTCAAATCGTACCCTAACATATGAGAGGTACCCATCACTCATATCCTTGGAATCAACTTAGACCTCTACACTATCCAACATGCGAACACAAGGGCCAACTCATACCTTAGCATATGACAAGAACCCTAGAACCGTACCTTAGGAAAAAATAAATAATCTAGGCTAGACATAGAACATCATATAGTTATCATCATACTTCTAGTACCACAATATATGAATAGTATGATGTTTTTTGGTATCTTGGATATAAACCAACCAAACTACACTGACTAATATATGAGTAAAAGGCCTTGAAGTATACACAATCATACGACTACCACCCTCTAGTCATATAATATACAGAAGATCAAATTCAAGAAACTTTCTAAAGGTCAAAAGCCAAGGTGTTTCATCATAACCCTAAGATTCTCTCAACTTGATTTACTTATACTTGCTCAACCTTATATTAGTGTTATTTTGTAATCTCATTTAACAAAGGTTCCATCCAAACCACCCAATTTACTTTTATATTTTGTTTAGATTTCACATTATGGGTTAACACTTGTTAAATTTCAACATACATTGGTATTGAAAGATATTTTACACTCCTTGTGGATTCGAACCCAACTCTTATTGGGTATATATTGACAACTACCACCTTGCATTGATATGATGGTTTAAGTAGAGCCTTACCAAGGAAATCCTTGGTACTTTTTGGTTATGATAAATAATGTTAGAGGTAATTCCTAAATTATTGTGCCATACATATGAGTTATTGGCTAAGCTCATGATAAACCATTGATCATGGTATTATTTTGCCTACTGATTGAACTTTCGAACATATTATTAAATGAGTTCTTGACTAGGGTATTGCCTAATCCATAAATTTAATACTCACTATGCTATAAATAAGTTATAGATTATACCATGGATTAGCTATTGCTCAAGTTACTGATAAACTATCTTTTTTCTAATGATAGGTCATTGAGTATACTATTAATGGGTTATTGCTCATGATATTGCTTAGGGCTGTACATAGGTCGGGTTGATTCGATTTTTTATCAAACTATAACCAAACCAATAATGTCGATTTTCTAAATCTATAAAGCAAATCAAACCAATATGCAATCGATTTTTTTATTTCGGTTTTAGTTAGTTTTTTTCAGTTTTTTCGGTTTTTTTACAATTATAATGTGATTGAATAAAAAATTAAATATTTTCTCTAAAAAGATTAAAAAAAATAATGGTCATAGAGTTGTTTCAATAAAAATTAAGTTTGACAAATTACTAAGACGTCTAAACTACTATCTCTCAAAGTAATATTATGTGGATACCTAAGTAGTTCAAATTCTAAGTCACTAGTCACAGTAGCTTGTCTGAAAGTTTCCTTCACATAAACTGTGAGCACACAAAAGATTGAAGAATTAGACAACTTATTAAAAACTTAACTCCATAAAGTAATTAATTATAAATAATTCTATAAAAAGGGAAAGAAGAGAAACAAACCTAAATCACAACTTGACGAATGAGAAAAGTAAGATGAAAGTAAGATGAGAAAATAATGAGAACTCTCTGAAAAATTGGAAAGTAAAATGTTAAAAGTAAAGCAATTAAAAAGTTCTAGGTTTTTATATTAACTAGTTAAACCCCACGTGTCTCACACATGTAACATTTAATTATTTAAAATTACATGATTTTGTCTATTGCAAAAATTTTTAATGAAGAGCAAAAAATTTAAATCACTTCTCAAAGATCCTTCACACTTTAATAAAATAGCGCAAACATAACATATGTTTTATTAAAATATTTAATAAATTTTCAATTCTTAAATATTGAAGAAATAATTTTGTCTAAAGTAGACACTTTTAACGAAGGACAAAAGGTTCAAATATTTCTGAATACCGAATCAAATAAAAATAAAGTTGAAAGAAAATAAACCAAACTGAAATAGTTCAATTCGGTGTTCGATGTTTACTTTTTAAAATTATAAATAAAAGAATTGAATTAAAATTTGATAAAATCGAATCAAAGAACAGAACGTGTACTTATAATCAACGCCTTAACAACATAAATCATGTTAATATGAATGAGAAATAATTCTTTTTAAAAAAAACATACCTTTAAATTCTCTCGTAATCGGCACGAAGTCTCAACCACACACTCACTTTATTTTTCTTTACCTGCACATCATGCGAAAGCCAACAATTGAAAATACAATAAATTATACGATAAAAAAACGTTAATAAAAGATGCATAATATTTAATGTTATTGACATACAAATTAAAAACTAATATTAAAGAACATAAAACTAATATTCTCTTGAACATACTCTATAATAATTAAATTGTGAATGTTCTATTATTTATTGAAAAAAAGGAATGCTCAATATATAGATGTACAATTTTTTTCCTTTTAAGATAGAGTTGATGAAACATTGAAGAAATTTAATCTAAGTTGAGAAACTTTTTTCATACAAAACTAATTATTATAGAAAATCAAGAAAAACGAAACTTAAAAGAAAAGAAAACTAAGGACTCCTAATTAAATCAAAAGCCATACTTAAAAGAAAGAAATTAGGTCGTATGCTAACTGCAATCTGGCACTACTTTTTTTTCTTTTTCAGGTGGGATTTGTTTTTTTTAGTAAAAATAGTTCAATAAGAATTTAATAAAATAATAAAAAGACATTTCTTATTATGTATTTAAATTTTTTTAAAATTTAATACTTATTAAAATTTTCTTATTCTAAGGCTTTTATATTTATTTCTAGATTTTTTCAAATCTTATTAAAATCAAATTTAGTTGTTTTATAATTTTTAAACTAATGAAAAAAGTATTAGTTGTTATTAATTTTGACAACTTCTAATAAGAAAATGTTTTACCATAAATATATATTAATTAACTATTAACTTTTAAAAATTAGAAGAAAATAGTGAAAAGACGATTTTGTCTAACGCGAAAATTTTAATGAAGGACGAAAAGCTCAAACAACATTTCTAAGACCTTTCACACTTTAAATATATTATAGATTATAGATATAAATATAGATATAGATATTGGGCTTTGTATTAATTTGTTATTAATGGAAAAATATTATAATTAAAGGTCCAAGAATATATATCTATTTTCTTAATATAAAAAAATAATAAAAGTAATTAAAAAGTAGATTATAAGTAATAATTTTTTTACGTATAAAAAATTAAAATTATATATATATTACGACGGTTCGGTTTGGGTTCAGTTTGATTTTATTTTTTCTAATACCAAATCAAACCAAATGATCAATTTTTTCTTTTCCAACACCAAATCAATCAAACCAAATCATAAGTCGATTTTTTTTCTCGATTTGGTTTGATTCATCAGTTCGGTTTGACTTAACGATTTAGTTTGTACACCTCTAATATTTCTTATGATTATGATCATTCTAAGAAATTATGCTAGAAATCATGCTATAAAACATTCCCAATAATGATATTAGTAATTGTTCCATGAATTATCTTTTTTTATTGATGATATTGGAAATTATGATGTTGAGG
The DNA here is from genome assembly GCF_002878395.1 of Capsicum annuum. Taxonomy (NCBI): domain Eukaryota; kingdom Viridiplantae; phylum Streptophyta; class Magnoliopsida; order Solanales; family Solanaceae; genus Capsicum; species Capsicum annuum. The sequence continues at coordinate 92,316,024 of NC_061116.1, read as the reverse complement.
ATGCTAGAAGGCACACTCAATGATTATGAGGGAGGTTATGTTACTAATTATGTTTGAAATTATTCTACTTCCTTATATGGTTGCTAATGTTATTGATTTTCCACCAATTATAATTATATATTTAGATTGATACTTGGCAAAGTCAGAGGACATTATAATAATATGATGATACTCGATAAGGTCGGAGGAGATGGTGATGATATGTTGATATCGACAAAGCCATAATTTATTATGATTATATATTGATACTTGCAAAGGTTAGAATATATTATGAGGATATATTGATACTCATCAACGCCGGAGGATGGCTATGTTGTTATACCCAGCAAGGCCTGAGGAAGATTATATTGATGTGCCTATGTGTGCATCTACCGGTTTGAGTATGGATAGCCCTATGTAAAATAATTATATTCTTATATATATGTATACATATATGAATTTGGGTATGTTTTTGATAATAGGGATGCTGGTTAAAACTCTACTAGTGATGAATGCATATAAAGTGGTATAGTTGATGAGTGATGTTAAATAAAGATTAGCGGTGGATATTGTTAAAGTAGATTATAATGAATAGTTGATAAATAGGAATTAGTTGTATAATGATGTTTATCTAATAAACTATGTTTGTTGATAAATGATGTCTAGTTAATAAATATGTGGTGAATAGTTGCCTAAAGTGATGACTAGAGGTTATATGATGGCTAGTAATCTAATGAATTAGTTAAGAAAAGATGGTTAATTATTAAGTGGTGACTAATAAGTATCAGTGATAAAGTGGTTAATGATGGTAATATTAAGAAATGTGGGTGCTAGTCTATAGTTGGTAAATTATGAAATGTCAGTAATGACCGATTGACAATAATTATGGAATGATGGTTAAATAATCAATAAGGTTGGTTATAATATTGGTAAATTACTTTATTCTTCTCTTGAGTGCACATACAAGTCGTATGGAAGGCTGTGATATGTTCTTTACTTTTCTGCACCAGTTGGCGTATGTGAGCCAACTTTGTAGTTATGTTTACATATGTTGGTGCTTTATGACGAGTTATTATTATCCTAAATTATGTATTTATTTTGCAGATGATGTTGACATGTATTAATGCCTTATTTTATACTGTTATTTTTTCTTAATTATGTATTATGTATAGTGGTATTTCCAATACTAATATCCATAAGTTTTCTCTGGCACATACATCGATAGAGGGTTTTTAAAGATGTCACATTTTCTATAAGAAAAAGCCAATGTTTCTTGTATTTCCATGAACGCACCAATGTTTTATGAATGTATATGATATGTGAATGTATTTCTCACAGCCAACCAGAATGAGAATTTCCACATCTAACTCGTACACCAACCAAGTAAGCCAATAATCCATTTAATATTTCCAACCATCCATGAAATCCAACAGGAACCAGATCCTAATAGAGTAAAATACATCAAAATACACCATTGATACCATATTAGGATCTTTTTTTTTTGGTAAATAAATTTTTTTATTTCACCAAGTAAGATAATTTGTAAAACTCGATAGAGCTGACCACCTGTCCCTCAAGTGCTAAATTCATATAGATAAAAATCCAAAAAAACTAGTAGGACTTCCACTAACAACCCTATGGAGTTACTACTGTTTACTAAGCAACAAGGAGTACTATCTACTCATTTACTAGTCAAAGCAATAAACTTCAAGGCATGAAATTTAGTTTTGTAGGTATGTTGTCCACTTCTTTTGTTGACTTCCTAGCAAATTTTATCACGCATAAAGATTCCCTGCTGAAACCTGATTTGGTTCCTCTGCCCCTAGATTATGCTGATCACCATTGCAAAAATACAACATAGGATAACACTTTTCCCCAATTTTTCTTTTGCCCAACTGGTTATCCATTTTATCTCTTATTGCTAAGCATATGTGGTTCTATAAATTATCTTCCATGAGAGTAGTCTACACTACAATCCACTTGTAGCTGGACAGTTAAAATATAGGTGATCTTGTGTTTCCACAGCATTATGGAATAATACATAGGATGTCTTAACAGTAATCCAAAACTTTGCTAATCTATTAACTACAGTGAAAGCCACAAGATAAAGTTATGCGTTGGATGAATCCTTGTTTGAAAAATTATGCTCTTCTAAGGTACTTTTAGCAGGTCAAGCAATACGGCTAAATAAAACTTTTTGATGAAGAATTTTCCTTTCTCTATTAGTTGGCTTAGTCTTGCCTATAGATTACCCAGCAACCTACGTGCTGGAATAATGACCTTCCTTGATTTAATCACTTTCTTTATAACCCAAGTAGCATTTTTTGGGATGCAACATTACTCAACAAATGCATCTTTGAAGTAGTAGGCATGCATTTATTTTATCCATATACTTTCAGCCTTCGTAGCTAAGGCCCATAATTTCATTGTGAAAACAACTTTGATCCAGTTACATAAATTTAAAATGTTTTACCCTTCTATTTCCTTAGGTATATGGAACTTCTCTGAAGATAATAAGAATCTCTTTGAAGGGTAGGTTTGACCTATCCATAAGAAAATCCTACAATGAGTTTTTATAAGCTTCATAATCTTCTTTTGAAGAATAAATGTTTGTTCCCAATATATTTGTATGCCAAAAATAACAGACTTGATCAACTAGAATCTGCCTACATAAGCTAGTATTTATGTTGACCAACATCTCATTCTCTCAAGAATTTTCTCTACCAAGGGCTAGAACTAGTCTTTTGTCAGCTTTCTAGAAGACATAGGTACTCCCAATTACTTGAATGGTAGCGTCCCTTTATTGTAAACTATTGTCTGAAGTATTTGTTGTGTGATTGTGTCCTGAATACCTGACATTTATACTGAGCTCTTGTCTTGGTTATATTGAAGTCCTGAAGCTACAGACAACTTACTCTTTTTATCCTATTAGTTAACACCTTTGTGATAATCTTATAAAAGGTATTACAGCATGCTATAGGCCTATAGTCTTTGACTACTGTAGGAACTGAAACCTTTGGCACAAGTGTAACAGTAGTACAACTGAATGATGTAAGCATTTTACCTAAGTTGAAGAATTTTTGAATAGGAAATATTATATCTGACTTTACCGTATTCCATTGACTCATGCAGAATTCAATAGGATACCATCCACTCCTAATGATTTCTCAATGGACATTTTTTTATAGCATTCATAATCTCATTCTTTGTAACCTACAGTATCATTTGTGAAGCAGTTAAATAAGGACCTTTCTTGATGACTTTTGAGTTTGGCAATGGAACCTCAACAGTTATAGTCCCTAATAAGTTGGTGAAGAATAAAACAAATTAGAGTTCCACTACGTCTGGATCTATAACATTTAGTCCTTGGTCAGTATAAATAGAAGTAATAGTATTTTTGCTTACTCTAATCCTGCATTGTGCATAAAAGATATAGAGTTAGTGTCAACACAAGTAATCCAAGTGGCCCTGTATTTTTATTTTAGTGCATTGTCTTCTGCTAGGCTCCATTGATGCAGTTTTTCCGCAAGTATCTATTCCTCCTCTGTTAATGCCTGGTTCAACAAATAAGTGGCTAATTAATCTTGAACAAATGCTAGCTGTTGCTTGAAAGTTTGAAGATGACTCTCATAGGAAGATAGATAAGGGTTAAGACTCTTTAGATTAGGTTTTAAGGCTTTTAACTTCTTAGCAAGTTGATACATTTTGGTTCTAGTATAGTTGAATACCCAGGTACTTGCGAACTGGTGGTGTTTTATAATTATGGTGAATAACTTGAATGGTTTTGATCTATTATTAAATATAGGGTTACATTGTAGTAGGATTGAGAAATGGTCTAAAATTTCTTATAATAAGTCATGAGCCTCTACTGCTCAATATCTTTGCAACCAGTGATAGTTTCCTATAGCCCAATCAATTGTAGAATATACTCTGTGATTTTGCTCCTGCTTATTGTAAAATAAGTAATAGCAGCCTCTAGATCATAGTGAAACGAATTGTAGAGCATCCATAAAGTCTCTAAAATCCTATGTTTCAGCAAGTTTAGCAAAGGATCCTAATCTATCATTAAGACTCAGTATAGCATTAAAGTCTCCACTCAAGATCCAAGGCTCCTGAATGGTTACACTCACACCCCTCAAGGCATTCCATAATGTAATTCTCTCAAAAATAATATTTTTAGCATATATAAAAGTAATATAAGTAGCAAAGGAGTTTATTAGGCACTCAATATAACAATGTAGAAATTATTCATGAGTTATCCATACGTGCACCTTCACTTGGGGTCACCTAAGTAACCAGATTTGACTATTTAGAGCCATTGAGCAATTGCTACCTTTATTCTATCCTTTTGCAACGTTTGATAGTATGTTGGAGCTTTTGTGCTGCTTTACCCTTGTTTTTAAGCATCCCATCACATCTATTTCATGCTTTGCTAGAAAGAGTTTTAACTCTTTCTGCTTGAGGGTTTGGTTCAAGACCCTTAGGTTCCATATTTGTAAGATCATGTAATGTTGGGTGGCTTGCCAGTATCACCTGGCTCACCCTCATGGTCACATATGATCTCTAAAACAAAAAAATCTATTATGACCTCTAGAAGTGCTAGCAACTCTTTCTATGGATAGACCTTCATCCTTAGGCCCTTTCTGAGTATGAATACTTTGTATTGGTAGCTAAGGGTTATCATTCAAAGGATTCTCTTGAGTAGCTAGTGATTTTGGGTTGATAGTTTCTCATTTTTATCATTTTCACTTCTTTTGTTTGCCAATCTTAGCGTATGGGCCTTATTCTTCTTCTACTTCTTCTTCTCCTTTTTGGTTTCTCTTAAAAGGCATTATCCTAATCCATACTCTTGTCATGAATCCGAAATCCTCAGTAGAGTGCCCAAATAAAAGATAGTGACTGACAAATCTGGGCTTCTAACCATACTCAATAGGTTAATAGAATGTACTAGTTGGGGTCACCATTTCTATGAAATCGATTAGAGGTTGTGAAGTACCTATTTTAACACATACACACGCATAAGATACATGCTCTATACCAGTAGTAAACTAATTTGTGTGAAGTGGTCACCCAATTCCACTCGTTATCTTACTCAATGATTCACCAAACTAATATCTAGTAGGTAATCCCGACAATATAATCTAAAGAAGAATAGTAGTGATACAATTAGGGTCAAATTCAAAATCAATATCCAATGGTTGAACTATAAATGGTTTATTCGAAAATGTATAAGGTTCATTGAAGAAGACCTTATCCTTATCTGCAGTAGAGTTGAATCAAAAAATATAGTACCTAATGTAATGACGTAGGGTTTTTGGCGTATCTACGAAGCTTAACACATTTGCCAAAAAATTCTCTATATATTTTTTGTAATGAGTGTCCTCTACCACAAATTCAATATTCATATTCTACCAGTAGTTCAATTGTTCTTTTAAATCATCCTCAGTAATAGTTAAAAAGATTTTACCATCTCTAGTAGTTGAAGGAACGTAAAACAAGGTTTTACCAATACCAGCTGCATGATTCTCAGAGTGTTCCTTTTCCACTAGCTACTGAAAAGGAGGTGCTTGCTCTAAAAATTGCAACCACCTATTCAGAAAAGAAAAACCAAAATTTTGAAGGTTAATCGAGTGTGGTGAGTTCGAGTCTGAGGTGGGTGCCTCAACCTCCTCAGGAATTGAATGGTACCTAAGGGTAGAAAGATCCCAAATGTTAGTGAAGGCAATAAACAACTAATTCCTTAATATGGGGTAACCAATTTTGTCATCGGCCCTATAGTTTTCCCGATGGAAATCATGGGAGTTACAAAAGGTGCATGTTAGTAGCATTACTAATGTATGCCTTAGATACTAAGTTTCCTCCAATGTCTATTAGGCTCTTTCATTAAATAAGATACAACTAATTTAGCATACACAAGGCCAACAACATCAAATAAGACCCTACACAGTCACACAGAGCAATTAATGTTCCAAGTTCACCAAATAACATCAATATAGGCCCCCACATAGGCATAACACATTATGATAGACATTTCCATGATTAGTTCCCACACACGTAACATGATTTTGTATCAATGTGAACTACCCAGCCTAGTATGAAGAAAGTTGAGTCATAACCTACCTTGAATGCCAAAACTAGTCCAAAAGCCTTCAATCTGAAGCGTTACTTCTTATAAATAGACTCACAATCAACTAAATCATACAAATATAGAATTTATGCATCAAAAGAAAGCCAATGATACCCATATTTCCTATTATTGTGTTGATGTAGCGACCTAAAAATTTGATAAAATATATGAAATATGTGTTTTTGTATGATTTTACTATTTTACCCTTCTCTATAGTTGCATTGAGGTATTTCTAGGGTGTACGGGTGATTATCATGGTTCTCAATGGAAATTTGGAGCCATTTATGTGATATTATAGTTTTTGAAAGCTTTAAGAGCCTTATTGTGGACTTATGCGATTATCATTTGATCTATTTAATGCACGGCTAAATGCACTGTGCCAATAGATTCAGAACATTGATTTTAAGGTGGTAACATATTTTGTCTGGTTCTGTGGATTTTAAATCTCATTTTGACCCTTAATTTGAAAAATTGTGATTTTGAGTTTTAGGAGTCAACTTTGTGAAAATATCTTTTTAAAAATCCTATATCTCTATTGAGTCCATGGCATCAAATTTAATATGATTATATAGTTTATTTGTGTGTATCATATTGCAAATGAATCACCAGTCCTAAGCAAAAACTTGAAAAAATTTCAAGTTTCAGTGGTCATCCGGTGCCTATGCAGTCGTACCCCTAGACTTGCGAACACACCTCAGTGTGTAGAAGGGGTATTACGATTGCATAAGGGTGTGTTACAATTGCACCATCTGATTCTGACACCATATATTGCGATTGTGGTATGCATATTGCAATTGCAATATCTGAGAACTTGGTATGGGTATAAATAGATCCATTAGGTCGAGAATTGGCCATTTCTTACTCATTTTTGAGAGCCGAAACCCCTAAGATAGTGTTAGAGATTAAAAGTAAAGTATGTGGGTGCTTGAAAAGATATATTAATATCCTTTTCTTGATTCTTTTAAGGATTTAAGGTTAGAATCTATCTTTTTCTCAGCAAATTTCTTAGTTAATTTCTCAAAACCCAAAACCTTAGGGCTTGATTTTGAACCCCATTTTCACTTCTATTCCCTTGAATAATATTCCTAATCCTATAATTACTAGTCTTTCTAATGTTCTATAGAAATATAGCACTTTCGACGCTTAAAACTATAAAAATATGCAAGTTTCTTTGGTTATTTTGTGTGATATGATGTGTTTTGTATATGTTTCATAGGAAACTAGGTTTTGGATGATAATTTGAAGAAAAATATGAAAATTTGAAGTTTTTGGCTACTTACTAAGGCAGATTTGGGCGTATGAGTAGGTGCTAAAGTATGTATCAGAAATTAAAGTTTCGAGACTTAGAAGTAGAAAAAAAGAATATTCTGCACTATCCTATGTCTACATACAATCTGTATATGGTACATACTATCCATGTGTGACCTAAGATAGTGTAGAGATCAAAAGTCTAGAGAGTTATAGGATCTGTGTAGAAGTTTTACACTTACCTAGGTTTTCATATGGTCTATATGTGGCCTAAGTAAGAGTCCACTGATCTTAATTTTCCTTTTTCATTTAGTATTTAATTTTTAGGGTTTCCTTATGTACTATATATACCTTTTTGATGTTTTGTAGTTAGGTTACACGCTCTTAACACTTACAATTCATATTTTGATTCCAAGATTCGAATTTGATCTTGGGATTGGCCTTGTATTGATTTTGGTTGATAATTCAATTTAATACTTTGAATTTTATTCAATTATTCTTGTGATATTGTTTAATGCCTTTCATTATGAATTTCATTAATTGTTTCATAAGCCCTTAGCTACAGTTGTAGGAGCCCTAGCATATTGATAAAGTTTGGAAAGTTTGAAATTGTACTGAACTAATATTTGTGAATGGATTGTATTATCTTTAGTTTAATGGGAAAAGACATCATTTCCACCCTATACTATACAAGAAAATTCTAAACCACACCTAAATTATATAAGTGACCTATTACACACCTTAACTATATAAAAGTGATATTATTACCACCCCGTGACCCCCATTCTAAGGCGCGTGTGTTACACTTATTTTAGGCGCGTTCAACCTTAAATAGCAAAAGTAAACGGCTAAAAACATTAAGGGAAAAGGCATCGTTTTCACCCCAAACTATAGTCAAAAAGTCGAATCCACACCTAAACTATATAAGTGACCTATTACATACCATAACTATAAAAAGTGATACTTTTTACTGACGTGGTGCTGACGTGGCAGCGCGTGTAAAATACTACACCACATGCAAGTGGTGGTAGCCTGACAGGGTGTAAATAGTTTCACTTTTTTATAGTTTAGGTGTGTAATGGGTCACTAGTATAGTTTAGGTGTGGCTTTGACTTTTTGGGTATAGTTTGGGGTGGAAACGATGCTTTTTTCCTTAGTTTAATAGTTGTTTTAGCAATTGCAAATGTTAGGATCCCACTAAGACTATTGGTACCTACTTAATAAGAGTAGTGACTAGGAAAAGATAATTACAACAGTAATTTAAAGTTTAACTATCTATCTAGGCTAATTAGTATTATCTATATAAGATGGTTAACTATAATATAATAAATTAAACTCAAAATATAATAATTAACTGGAATCTGGTAAAACGTTAGTAATGCAATATCTTGAGACTCTAAAGGGAAAGGATAAAATCTGCCAATAAGTCCATAAGAAAGTTAATGGTACATAACTTATCAGTTATTCGTGAAAAATACTAGGTTGGTTTAGTAAAGCACGATAAGCTTATGGTTTTGAGAATATAGGTGTAACATAACTCTAGTGTTCGTCCAAAATTTTTTACAAAAAAAGTTACACAGCATTACTTGTTTGATACCATTATTACAAACCCCCCATTTAGTTTTCGTTCAGCCCGTTAAGTACAGCAAACAAGTGATAAACATCCATGTTTTCCCTGTGGTTTTGACCCCAACCTGGTTGGGTTATTATCTTTGATAGCTACTGCTTTATCCTTTATTAGAGGTGTAGTTTGGGTGTTAATCACTTTCCTCAATTTAACCTTCAAACAACTTCAATTCTTGATTTAAAAACAAATTTCAAAGGTTTTACCTAGTAAAGTTTAAAAATACTTTTTATTTAATTTGAACCTCATTTTTAACTCAATTTGACTTAAGATTTCCGCTGTAGGTTCCTAAAGGTATGGAGAACACATTTTTGAAATAAAGTTATGATTTTGCCATTTCTTTTTGAAAACCTATTTCAGCAGTCTGTTTTGACCCCAAACCAAAAATCGGCAACATGGGTATCATTGGCATTATTTTGATGTGTAGATTCTATCTTTCTTGGTGTTAGTTTATTTTGTGATAATTCGTGATAAGTAAGGTCATGGATTGAAGTGTAGTGGATCAATTTTTTCTTTTGAGGTAGGTTATAGTTTAACTCTTTAGACTAGGCTGGGAAGTTAATCTATACACAAAATACATGTTAAGGGTGGGAACTAATCATGAAAAATTGCTATCTTAATATGTTGAGCCCATGTGGCGGCTTATATATGTTGTAGTTATTATTTTGAGATAGTGGGATCCTATGTGATGTTACTAGCCTAAAATACGGTTGAATAATTGTATTATGTTGTACCATTGTTGTGTTGTATTGTATTCATACTTTATTTGCATATGAATCATGTGGAAATTTATGGACGATCGAAAATAATGAGTTGATATTTGGATCACGTGATTGGTATATTGGTTGTTTATGGAAATACTCATTGTGGTTGTTGTGGAAATATTCATTGTGGTTAGTTGCAAGCATTACATCTTCATATCATACTCATTCTTGAAACAAATGGTACCACCATGACAATATCTGACAAATGCTAATAACTCTTTTTGTAAAACCCTTCCGGAAGGATGTACCGGGAAGGAGATATTGTGACACCTTATAAAACCCTTCACAAGGGATGTGATGGAGAGAAAATATGGATATACAGATTGTATATGGGGTGAAAAACCTCCCATGGGACCCACGCCAGGAGGCTTGCCTCCGTGGGTGCATACGAAAGTTGTATGATGACCTTTTGCATCATTATCATCATCATAATCATCTTTTAATACATTGCACTTTCTTTAATGTGCTTATGTTGTGTTTGTATTGTCGTTGTGACTTGTTATCTCTCTAATTATCCTACCTTCCTTTAGGTGTATTTGATTAACTTGTATAAAATATGTCTCCCTAGTTTAACTTATATGTGATATATGTACACTTGTATTTTATCTTGGTATGTTTTGCAATATATGTGCTATATTATAATCATTAGTACAAGCAGTGTAGGCTATCATTATTGGACATTTTCTGATTCCAGTTGGCACATCCTTAGTATGTATTTTGTAAGCTTTGTTTTCTACTTTTCTCGGTCAACCTATGATACCTACGGTGTACAAGTGGACTGTACTCATTCCTACTTCACCCTTTGAGTGAAGATTCAAGTCCAAGTACATCTCAAGTTGGTTGATTTTGGGTGCCTTCAGATGCTCAAAGTAGCGATTGAACATTCATACATTCCGAGTTTACCTCTTTCTTTCTGTATTAGTTATGTCTTTATTAGTATTTTAAATAGATATTATTCTTTTATGGTTATTTTTGATGTATTTGACTCCTGAATTTTATTAGTAGTTCTTACACTATTGACACCTGGTTTTGGAAATATATTATATTTTGGATATGTTCCTTTTATAATTGTTATAATTACTCGTATGGTTTGGCTTTGTTCTAAAAGCCTTATCTTGGGTTATTTTTGTATCTTCTCTTTATGTATCATTTTGGTTTATAGGCTTACTTGTCAAAGTTTACCGTGATAAGTGCCATCATGACCCTTATTTTTGGGTCGTGACAGATTAGTATTGGTGATAGGTTTCATTAGTCTCAATGGTATAAGAACAGGATGTCAAATAGAGTATCATAGATTGATAGATAGACTTTTTTATCTATCTTTAAGTGGCTATAGGATGTCTTTGGGAAACTTCCCTTATTTTATTCCTTATCATGTGAATTTTTTGTATACTTTGTGTTCTGAGTTGTATTTCACTCTTTCTACACAGATAGTGTTAACTAGGTCTTGTGAGGTTAGAGATGTATAGCCTTTACCCAGAGAGCTAGCTCGAGTCATAGACAGACTCGAGTGAGTAGATGAGCTCGCAGATCAGTACCATATAGAAGGAGTGCTAGGGGACGCTTCCCTAAGCCTCAGGTCCAGTATTTTATGGATGCAGGTTCAGTTCTAATTCCTTAGATTTCTTGTGCCCCAGTCTTAGAGGGGGTTTTGGTGCGATTTTCGCCCTCCTCTTTGAGGGTTCTCCTTTGGTTTTATCGGGTGTTCCTTTAGTTCCAAGTGTGGATCCTCCTATTGCACCTACTTCTATTTTGGGTACTTCTAAGACCGTGAGTTCTATTCCTATTTTAGTGCCAATACTTGAGTATGGTGTTCTGGGATCGTGTAAAACCCCATATTTTAGGCTAGAACAAAAATGGTCATTTCTATATGTAGATGTTCCAAAAACCATAAATCCTATGCAAATTTGGTATGTTAATCAATTATGTAGGTGGGAACCTATTTGAGCATGAATTGAGATCATAGAGATCCCCTAACTTAAGGTCAAGTTGAAAGTTTTCCTGTCGTTTTAGTTTTAGTGAGCGTCGACACTTGAGTTGACTTCAATCAACCATAACTCCTTGTATATGATGAAATGGGTAACCTACTATATATCAAATGAAAGCTCTTCGAATTATCTTTCCAACTATATTAATTTTGCCTAAATCCGATAATGGAACAAAGGTTATGCCCATTTTACTCCAGTATGTCAGTCTAGAAATCTGAGTAACGACATTCGTGATAACTTATCATATGTGTGATGACTTATCATGAATATCGTCAGCCTTAGGTAGAATCTAGCCCCCAGTGATGACATTTTTAATAAGTTATCACAAATGTGATGACTTATCACGAATGTCACCAGCCTTAGGCAGAAATCCACTAATTCCAGCCTCCCAGTGCTGACATTTGTGATGACTTATAACAAGTCTAATGGCCTATCACTAATATCATTAGCCTTAGATTTTTAGGAACTGGGAAGCAGTCTAGTAAGGGTATTTTGGTCCTTTTCCTTTACTTCCCATGACTTATAACCCTCAAAGAGCGTATTATCTTTCATCCTCTTTAGTTAAACATTTCAAAATTATCTGCACACCTTCAACCAGAAGGTTAGGGTTTCACTATAAAAACCCAATTTTCTAGAGATTCAACCGTGAGAATTCGATAATTCTTGCATAGTTGAATTCCCCGTTAAGAGGGCTACGAGGGACACCCAATAGTTTGTGAATAACCTTACAGAATTTATGAAGTCATTCAAAAGCTCCAAGTTAAGGTATGTGGTTTTGAACAAGAACACCCTTTTGTTCCTCTACCCAAAAGTTACATATTTTCGTAAAGTATTTTGTAAACTCATAGAGAATTCCTATCATGTTATTATATTGTCATTTTTATGAAACTGTCTTACCTAAGCTTTAAGTTGTAATATTATTATGCATATTAATGTTTTAAATTGTCAATTTATGGTTTAAGTTGCATAATTCAACATCTATATCATGTTTTGAGAATTTCAAGTCCTATTGTAGTGAATTTATCCTTATGGTTAAGGTATGAGTTTGAGAATGAGATGTTAGTGATTTTTAAAGAATATCAAGAAGTGAGTTTTGATTGTAAGTTAAGATAGAAATCTACATTCTTGAGTTTGAAGTAAAGGGGATGCATTTTGGCCCCATTATATATATATATATATATATATATATATTGTTGAATTGTTTTAAGGTGGATTTTTCTTAACATTTGAGCTATGTAAGGGAGTAGTATTTAGCACCGAGTTGTACGTGATTTTGAGGTCTCATTCCCCAGAAGTACGTGCCCCCGTAGGTTCTTGATATACCCCAAGTGGTTTAAGATAGTGATCACTAAAGTTAAGGTTCTATCTAATGGCAAGGATAGAACAACTCTCTCCAATGTGGGTAAGATGTTGGACTCCATGTATCTCACATGGTTTATGTTGGTTAGAGAAAACTCCCAAAGTAGTCCCCCTCTCTATCTATAATACAAGTAAATGTATTTTGAAAGCTATGAGTCCAAGATTTCTAAGGCTCTCATGTGTCAAAATCTTTAAGTTTCCAAAGAATTTCCTAGTTTTCGTAAGATTAAAGTGTATGCTCTGAAAGATATTATTTTAAGACTTTATCTATCTTACAAGTTTGAGAATAAAGAAAGAATGCAGATTTAGAATGAAGTGCAATGACTCATGTGATTTACATTACCTGTTTTCTTCTTCCTGATTATGAGGGTTTTAATTCAAGCTATGTGAATCATCTTTACTAGGATGCATATTTTTTATAAGGATTTATGATATTGATTATTTAATTGCATACACCCCCATATACTCTGTACATTTCCAAAGTGCTGATCCACATATATGTCTATGTGCTATATTGTCTCATAATATAGGTAAAAGACTTAGTATTCACATTCCGATTAAGTCAGCTCACAACTTTCAGTCAGTAGTTGATGAATCTTTTTAATTCAAGGGTTTGATCCAGATAGATAGTGTGAGTAGTTCTTTATTTTTCTATTTTAGTCATATTGAGTTGGGATTGTTGGGTGTCATGACTCGGCTATCTAAAGTCATTACTAGTAGAGGCTTCATAGACAGTCAGTAGAGCTGATATATTCAGTTTTAGTTTTATTTAGGTAAAAGCAGAGTTGTAATCTTGTAAAGTTCAGATTTGTATTGATCAAGTTCAGAAAAGTTTTATGTTCTCACTAATTTTATACAAATTTAAGCATTTGATTCAGTTGCTTATGAGTTATGCTAGTTGAAGGGTTAGCTTGGGGTCACTTGTGACCCTAACCACCGTGTGACATCTCGGAACCCAATTTTGGGGCGTTACAAACTTTGTATCAGAGCACAGAGTTCAAGTGTCCTAGAATGTCTGTGAAGCTGTATCTAGTAGAGTCTTGCAAAACGGTACGGGGACATTTGTACCTTTCTTCGAGAGTCTACAAGGCACTTAGAAAATGTCTCCATTCTTTCAAGTGTAAGATCGTGCTATAGAAATGTTCTTTAAGAAACTTATATAGATTCTCATCTTACTCTATTCGAGCTACCTCTGCCTTATTTTCAAGGTATCAGAAATAGTCACGCTTGAATCTTTACAGATAGTGCTTTCTCAGATAGTCTTCACAGATAGTTATCAAATTGTAAGCAAGCTAGAAAGTATCCCATCATTTCTTTTGAGTTCCGATGATTGAAGTGCTCTATTCATAATTCATAAAAGTCATGCTTTAAGCCCAAGCCAGATGTACTTCCAGATTCCTCCTCAGAATCTATAATGTAAGGCTATACTTCCCTATCCATGTATTATTCTTGAGATGGCATGATTAGTAAGTTCCAGTTCCTCCCTAGATAACGCTCTCAAATTGTCTAGCAAAAAGCTTCAAAAGTCACATAAAGAGGCTTGAGAGTAGCATTCTAGTGTGTTATAAGTCTCTCAAGATCAAAGTTATGTCGTCACTCTTATGAGTCATGCAAGTAAGATAGAATAAGATGTGTATTCTTAGATCATTGAATATTGTGTGTCAAGTTTATATCTTTTGTAACCTTGTTATTATTGTTTTGTTTAAAAATCAAAGTCTAGTAAAGCCGTGTGAGGCCTATTTTGATTCACTAGTAACTTATTGTGCATCTTGTTATTTTTGTGTTGGTTGAAACTTATATATCTACAAAAGAAGTTTAGGTATATATATATGTGGATAGTAATGATGTTTAGAAGGAGGATGTGGTAATGGATTGTAAATAAGATAGGCCATATGTTTATGATCGATTATCATTATTATGAGGTTCAAGTGTGCTAGTTATTCTTGATGTTTTATTTTATAGGTTCCAAGTGAAAACAATACTATGCATTAAATTTGAACGATTGGTGGTCATGAAGGTGGATGTGATGATTTATTGGCTAATAATACTAGTTATAGGGAAGTAATATAATAGGCTTGAACAGTGTATGCAAGAGAATAAGTTTACTTGATTCGTAATCAAGTTTGATGTTGTATGTATGATTCAGGAGTATGCCCAAGGTGCTATGGGGCTGAATTATTTTTTTTGAAGATTATTTCATGTTGTGGGGTTGGTAGTACTGTTGAAATGTTAGGTGGAGAAAGACTAGTTAGATAATGAGTAATGTTCTTGATAGCTAAGTTAAGGAGTTTGATTGAAGATGTTGAGCCTTTGTAAGTATGAATGTGATTCTGATGGTTTAGAAACATAAGTTACAAGTGTAATATTGGTAGACTATGATAGAAATTGTATGGTCCATCAAAGGTTTGGAGATACCCATGTTAAGCATTAGAATCTAAGTTTGAAATTTTTAAGATTTAGCTAATAAGAATAAGAGTTGAAGCACTAGATGGTGTGCACTCTAAATATGGGGATGCTCATGCAGATTCAAAGTAAGTGTTCAAGTGTTATATGATGACTATTGCACTATAGAAAGATAGGGTGTAGCTTAGAAGTGAGTATTAGAAGTTGGTTTTACGCTTTCAGGTGTAGTCATTTGGGTTAAGTTCTTTTGTTCATGTGCATTTCTATATCCCAAACACTAGAGTAAACTGATTATAGATAGACTAGAGCTTATATAGTGGTTTACAGCCTTAGAGTGATGTCTTACATCTAAGGGGGAGATGACAGAACAAGTAACCAAGTCAAGCCTTTAGAGTTTAGTAGATGTACTAGTAAGTTGTAGAATAGCTATGAGAAAGATTAATTCTTGACCCAATCTTATTTCAGTATTTTCAGTTGTCTCAATACCTACTCATGCCTTACGTTCAGTTCCATGATCTCAATTCATGTTCACGCATATGATGGAGAATTATGTACTCTCCTATTTCCCAAAAATTAGGAGTTCTAGCTCTTTCAGTAGTTGGAATCACATTCCATATGTTATGAACTTCAAATTCAGGTCATGCAGCTCATGACTCATGTACTCAACCTTTACAGTATGTTCAGTCCAAGTACTCGAGCAATACTTTTAATGTCCAGTGAAATTCGGATTTATAGCTTGCATATCCTTAGATCATACTTTTTTGATAAGTCCATGATGCTATATATTCTATTTCTCAAGCCTCAGTTGAGTGTCAAGCTATTCATAGTAT